>NW_024115981.1:0-21936 GCF_003073215.2 Triticum urartu | reverse complement strand
GAGCCCACATGGCATCATTCTCCGTTGAGAGCTTCCACAGCCACTTGCTAAGAAGGCATCTATTCTTAATTTCTAGATTCTCAATACCGAAACCCCCTTGGTCTTTCGGTCTACAGATGATATCCCATTTAGCAAGCCGATATTTTCGTTTAAGCTCATCACCCTGCCAAAAGAAACGCGATCGATAGAGTCCAGTCTCTTTCTAACACCAACTGGGACCTCAAAGAACGATAGGAGAAACATAAGCATGCTCGTGAGCACCGAATTAATCAGGATTAATCGGCCTCCGTATGACATGAGCTTACCCTTCCAACAACTCAGTTTCTTCTCAAATCGGTCCTTGATGCACTTCCACTCTTTGTTTGTCAGCCTACGATGGTGGATTGAAATCCCCAGGTAAGAGAAGGGAAACTCTCCCAACTCGCACCCAAACAATTGCCTATAAGCCTCCTGTTCGTCTTTAGCTCTACCAAAACAGAACAGCTCACTCTTATGAAAGTTAATCTTTAACCCGGTCAATTGTTCAAATAGGCATAACACAAGCTTCATATTTCTCGCCTTGGCCAAGTCATGCTCCATAAAGATAATTGTCTCATCTGCGTACTGAAGGATGGATACACCTCCATCAACGAGATGAGGTATCAATCCACCTACTTGACCATTTTCCTTAGCTCTTCCTATCAAAATTGCTAACATATCCACCACAATGTTAAATAGGATAGGGGACATCAGATCTCCTTGTCTTAGGCCTTTATGTGTCTGGAAGTAATGACCTAGCGTAGTTAGTTGTCGATTTATTCACTTTGTTGAACTGTAATCTGATAGGCTGTGGCAGCGTAATGTACTTGTGGATTTGGTTTCTGTCGCTGAACTATCATGTGTCTTATGGAATTTTATCCTTGGGAGGAACCGCTTGTGTTACGTATTGAGTTGTTGGGTGTTCCCCTATTTAGACAGGTCATGTGAACTTAGAAGTCTTCTTTCCAGAAGAACAATTCATGTCTATACTGTTGAAGGCTAATTGTTGCTGATTCTCCAAAAGGACAATTCCTTTTCAGTACTGTGTTCATACGCCATTCCTACTCTTGGTGACAGTGCCATCAAGAGAACATTTATGTGATCTTATTATGGCTGGTTATCTATCTTGAGATGATAATGGCACTGGGGGTGACACCGTGACAGTACATTCAAGACTAGATGCCACTCATATAATGGCACTAGGGGTGTACTCTGTTTCTACTAGTGCTTAAGTAATCTACCATTCCTTCACAAAATCGCAGCAATTTTTGCTACTCATATTGGAGCAAGACATGATTTTGCTTGTCAATCAGGATTTTACATTTGACAAAAAAACAATCATGATTTTGCTTGTCAGTATTACAAACTTCCAGTACACAAATCAAACCATGCAATAAAACTTCAACTTCAAGTAAATCACAGCAACTTCTCAACATTACTCTATGCTTTTTACTTGTAATTTAAACCGTCGACAGCTCTTGAAAGCGTATGCACTATCTAGGCTCCTTCTGAGCCTCCTTCAACCAAGCGAACAAGTGCATGACAGTTACTACTACAGCATCGGCGAAGAGAAAAAGTAGTGTGCCAGAGAACTTTGAAGAGGAAAAACAAACTCTTCTTTTGTTCATCTTTCTCTTGACAACCACATTTCATTAATGCAATTTGTCTTTCAATAGCATCGCAGGGATATAAGCTAGCTAATATGAATGCCCACCTTGTGGCCCTTTATTGTATGAGCCTACCACGAACATGTTCAATATATGCGGACACAAAGCAACTTGTCACAGTTGTATATCCACTACTTCTTGTACTACTAGTTTCTTAAATAGCTCATGAAATGCACAAATTATAACAAGATGGGTTGGTTTCCAAGGGTTAGAGGCAAACTCACTAGTATTGCAATTTGGCTAAGCAGACCAAATATGATTTGAACCAAGCGAAAATGGAATGCTTAACAGAAAACGAGCAACAATAACTAGTGACAAGAGGAAGGGATTCGAGAACAAACCACCTGTTGACAAGGAGCTCTTTTATAGTACCCTGGTACTCCAAAATCACGCACCGGAGTACCAAGCATATCTGACCGTCCCTGGTGGAGGGCAGCTTAGTCATTTTTTAAGGGTAATTTGTTTTTCTATTTCATCATCAACCCGGAGGCCACCGTCCCGATCATTCAGCTACCAGAAGAAAAAAGATCTCCTGAATGTCCGGCGCATCCCGGTGGAGTGGCGGCGCCGCCTTAAGCCCAATCCACTTCTCCGGCGCACGCTGCTCTGCCTTCCCCCACCGATCGCTCAACTCCGCTGCTCGGGTCGCACTAGGCGCACTAGCACCCGCTGATCCGATTGCTTTTTCTTCGCGCCGCGTGCTTGAGATTGATGTACCACATGTTGACGTCTGGATCAGGAAAACGTCGAGTATAGAGGAAACCAACGGGCAGCAGATTCGTCGCCAGTTCATCGCTCTCGAATACTACTGAAGTTGTTAATGAACTCGAATAATTTGTAGAACGAGTATGGCTGTGATAAAATAGGAGGCAAGATATTTTTTCTACTAATTCATTCATCGATCCAACTTAAATTTCTTCCAGTCAACGAGCCGCCATAGGGGGCAGAATGGCGTGTGTCTTTTCCAGGCTCATCCGCGGTTCCTCGCCACCATGGACGTGCAGAAGCTGCCTCGGGACGGCATGTCCAGGCTTCACCCAAACCCAGGGTGGTGGTGCCGTGGTGGTGGCCGGCAATCCAAGCTCCGGCCGCCATGAATAGAATAGGGTTTGGTAAAAAGGAATGACTTTTTTAGATGCTGAATACTCGGAGGTTACCAGCGGGACAAACAAAAACTAGAGTAAAAAAAGGTCTGTTATGATTACGGTTTTGCCCCTTGGATCAAGGTACTCCGTGACTTTTTGAGTTAGTACTCTGTGTGACTAGTGGTGGAGTACCGAATCACGATGGCCATTGGATCAGGAGAAATAGACGGTCCATATTAATTTTGGGGTACCGTAAAAGAGCTCGTTGACAAGAGGAAACGATACACTCTAGAATGTCCAACTAAGCTAAAAACTCTTTACAAACCTCCATTGGGATATTTGCTAGAACTGTTCGCCATATATTCATCTACCATTATGTTCACAAATGTTACAATTGGCATAACACATATGAACACTTTATAATATCTACCAAACATAATTATTCATGTTTTTAATAATGAACTTTGGTTGTGTAATAACGATTTTTTAATATTAGTAAGGCAACATATGATTGATGTTTTTCATATAATGACAAGTAAATACTTAATATTGTATGATTTGATCTAAAGAAGTAAAAATATTTGGTATAAATAGATAACAACTGTAGATTTTTACTCTCTAATAAAGTATTTATGATTTCACTTAAAAGGATAATATTAGAAGTTAAATGTTGATGGTCAATTTGGACCGTGAAGCATGAAGCCTGGGCAGCTGTGGCGTCCGGCCGCAAAAGCGGTGGGCGAAGTAGGGCTGGACGTGGCATCTCGGCGGAGCAGGGAGTGTACACCATGGACGATGAGCGACACGACTATTTTTTAATTATTTTCTGTAAGTCGAGTGAGAGAACACGTTTCTTCTTATTTTGCTTTTTTCATATGCTCAATTTTGATATTTAAGGACGCCGATAACACCCGAACATTCGGTCTGGGAGCTCCCCATACCCAACGAGACGTTCGGGAGGGACCATCAATAAACACGAATGATCTCGTTCGCCCCAAGGAGGAGTCCACACCGAACGATTACTTCCCCTTGACCAACAGGCACGAATCCAGACAGCCCAAAAAATCGAAAAAGGCCACCGCAAAAATCGAAAAAGTCCAACAAACACAAATTCAGCCTGGCTTCATGATTCATGGCAAAAAATTGGTGAGTACATGAATCAAAAAATTGGAGTACTGGCTGTTCACTTGAAACGGCAAGCCAATCGCTTCCCCACCTTAACCTCACGAAACTTGAGAAGCTTGATTTGTCCGGAAATTTTTTAGGCCACTCACTTGCATCAAGTTGGTTCTGAAAAGTGGCAGGCCTCAAATACCTCAATCTTGCTACAAATCAATTATCTGGAAACTTTCCAGATGCACTAGGAAACATGACATCACTCAAGGTACTTGATTTGTCAAACAACAATCTGTATATGACTAGAAACCTGAAAAATGTTCTTAAAAATCTTTGCTGTTTGGAAATACTCGATCTCTCTGAAAATTATATGTATGGAGATATAGTGGTGTTGATGGAGGGGGTTGCCGCGATGTGCATGGGACAAACTGCAACAACTGCATTTCAGTCAAAACCAATTCACTGGGACCCTGCCAAATTTTATAGGAGAATTCAACGGCTTGAGCATCTTTGATCTCAGCTTGAATCAGCTCAACGGGACTGTACCAGCTGAATTTGGTGTCCTTAGTTCTCTGACTTCTTTGACATGTCAAACAACAACTTGACTGGAAGTATACCCACTGAATTAGGTTCTCTAAAGAATCTGGTTGATCTGTCCCTAAACAACAATAACTTTAGTGGTGTGATCACGAAAGAACACTCTGCAAAGCTAAAAAGTTTAAAGAGCATAGACCTGTCTTACAGTGGTTTGAATATTACGACGGATTTAGATTGGCATTCTCCCTTTCGTCTACAATTTGCATCTTGCCAGATGGGTCCTCTCTTTCCATCTTGGCTTCAACAACAACAGGGAATATATTCGCTTGACATTTTGAGCACTGGTTTAGAGGACGAGTTTCCTGATTGGTTTTGGTATACATTTTCGCAGACAACTGATCTCGACATCTCTAACAATCAAATAAGTGGCGGCTTGCCAGCACATCTGCATGGTATGGCTTTTGAAGTACTCCACCTAAGTTCAAACCTGCTTAGTGGATCAATACCTTTGTTGCCGCCAAATATCACTTGGTTAGACATCTCCAAGAACAACTTCTCAGGAGTAATGCCATCAAAATTTGAAGGCCCCCGACTTCGAATACTAGTTATGTATTCAAATCGAATTGGTGATTACATTCCAAAATCTATTTGCAAATTGCAAAATTTATTGTATTTGGATTTGTCAAACAATTTATTGGAGGGTGAAGTTCCTCAATGCTTTGACATCCAAAAATTACAATTTCTTCTGCTCAGTAACAATAGTTTATCAGGAAATTTTCTAGCATTTTTGCAGAACAACACAGATATGCAGTTCTTGGATCTTGCATGGAACGAGTTGTCTGGAAGGTTGCCCACATGGCTAGGAGATCTGGAGGAATTAAGTTTCGTACTACTAAGCCATAATGCATTTTCTGATAATAGTCCAGTAGGCATAGCAAGCCTTATCCATCTTCAATACTTGGATCTATCAAACAACAATTTCTCTGGTGCAATACCTTGGCATATGTCAGTACACATGGAATTCATGTTTATGGGTGATACGTATAATGGAACCGTGGAAAATGACAACATGATCGGTACAGGAGCTGGCCACCTCGGAGAAATATTGTCAGTAGTAACAAAAGGACAACAACTTGTATATGGTAGAACACTTGTATATTTTGTAAGCATTGATTTATCATGTAACTCTTTGACCGGTGAAATCCCCACTGACATCACTTCCCTTGCTGATCTGATGAATTTGAATTTATCATCAAACAAATTGAGTGGACCAATTCCAAACATGATTGGGGCCATGAAGTCATTGGTATCTCTCAACCTCTCTGAGTACAAGCTATCTGATGAAATCCCATCGAGCTTATCAAGTCTGACATCTTTGGCTGCCTTGAACCTGTCCTACAATTATTTGTCTGGAATGATACCTTCTGGCCGCCAACTTGACACCCTCAGCGCGGACAACCCATCACTTATGTACATCGGCAACAGTGGACTTTGTGGGCCTCCTCTCCTAAAGAATTGTCCAGGAAATGATTCTTTTATCCATGGTGATCTCGAAAGCAGCAAGAAAGAGTTTGATCCACTGACCTTTCATTTTGGTCTTGTGCTGGGACTCTGGATGGTGTTTTGTGCACTATTGTTCAAAACGACTTGGAGAATTGCTTATTTCCATCTCTTCGACAAGGCATATGATGAAGTCTATGTATTTGTGGTTGTGAAGTGGGCAAGCTTCGCAAAGAACACATCTGCAGAATAAGCATTCCAATTTTCCTGAAGGAGTCAGTGTCTGTGCTGCGACCCATTGAATAAGAGTTCTGTACTACTAACCAGCCTGAGGAAGATCTTAAGAAGCATATGTTGTATCGTGTGCTTTGTTTTTAATTACACCTCTATATGAAGATGAAGATGCTTAGTTCTTCTGATACTTCTATGAGTATAATGCTGTCTAGCTATTGCGGTACATGTGAGACTTTAGTATTGTTTTGTTATCCCCATACATGGAAAGGTTTTCCTATTCATCTGGACTGTCATTATGAGTGTATTTTGCTGAATAATTTCAGCTTCTTTATGTGATCACAGTGAGTTAATTGGTTTTGCTTTGTTGCACGATGGGTTCATCATCTGGAAAAGAAATTCAGCTGTGGAGATTCCTGCAAATTTCAGTTCATAATCTTGTACTCTGTGATGTACTGTTCCCTTGCTTTCGAGGAGTACATTGCACATGATGAGTTTTAGAGCTGTATTTAGTCTCTGTACTGTTCTCCCCTCACATGCTGCTTTTCTATTCGGTTGTTTGGAGCATTCAAACTTCTTGTACCATGTCCTATGTTTCCTGCTTGTTTCATGATACGTCGATCAAGTTTTTCTCTTATCATTTGTAGAAACCAATTTATGTGTTGATTGTAGTTTATAGCATATTATGTATATTACGAATGCTTGATACAAAGTACTTCACATTGAAATAACATCAATTCATCACCTGAGGTGGGAGAGTCAGCAAATATGCTCCCAATGCCACCAGGAAAGTGTAGATTGGAGTTCGGATTTGCATTATTGATTATTCAAACAAAACGGACACCGCCCTAATCACACTAGAAGGTCGGAGGTTTATATTTATCTCTCAGATACATTGGCTTCTATTATATGCTTTGAGTTATGTGTCTATTAGTCTATTTGCACCTTCCATTTTCTTGCCGATTCATTAAATATCACAATAGGCTCTTATCTTTTCCTTGCTATGTGTTTCATCAGTGCACCATCACCTGAAAAATTCAATGCATGAATCTTTTTCTTTTCTGCAGCCAACTGCAGAATTAAAAGTCATTTGCCTTTGGTTATCCCATATTTAACTTTTTTAACCTGTCAAATATTGTTCATGGTAAGTTTTGGTTCGTCTCTGCATGCGAACTGTGAGGAATAGATTCAGTTCGGTCAAGTAGTAGTTGTTTTATCTGTTACCAGTGTTGTTCGCTCGTGTTTGTTCACACCATCTCTTCAACTTCGTTTACTGAAAAATCGTAGCAGCTCCCGTGGATGGAGCAGTCCACCCCTGCAACTCCCGTGGCCAGCCGACGAGACGCAAGGCCGCCTGTCATATGTTGTTCGAAGTCTGAAAACTCTAGAAAGTTTCAGACGGCTGGAATGTTTAAGCGTGCCCCAGTTCAGAGTGCACCATCTACATCCAGCAGAACTGAGTGATGACTTTGACAATACCCTGTGGTTGCAGGCAGGTTACTAGTCGTGGCTGGTAACTTCCATCATAGCTGGCCACAGAATTGTATGAACCAGGCTTGATTGAATGGGTCTCCTCCTTTTTTGCGGGTGATTGAATGGGCCTCCTTGAAACCCTCAAGGACCGGGAGTTTGACCGTAGACTCCGTAGTATGGCCAAACATCTCTGGTAGCATGGCTCTAGTATGTAGCTAAATACTACTCCCTCTGTAAACTAATATAAGAGCGTTTAGATCACTACTTTAGGAGAGGGAGTACCTACACTGAACCTGTAGCATATACATCTAGTGCGTATGATGCTTCCCCAGCTACCCAGCCCTTGTTCTTCCATCATGCACCGCACAACCAGTCTCGTGTTCACCACCCTCCTCATCATATGCATCGCTTCTTTTTCACAAGTGGTGCAAGCACTAGCACTCCAACCCGAGCTTGTTCATGCCCATGGTGGCGCATGCATCCCAGCCGAGAGGGCCGCCTTGCTCTCCTTCAAGAAGGGCATCACAAATGACGGCGCTCATGTCCTCGCCTCGTGGCACGGACAGGATTGCTGTGGTGGAGGGGCGTCAGTTGCAGCAACCGAACAGGCCATGTCATCAAGCTACACCTTCGTCGCAGTACAGTTCAGGACCCTGACGACTATTAATATGATGGGTGCGCTTATGCTAAGTCATTGTTCGGCGAGATAAGTCCCTCTCTCCTTTCCTTGAAGCATCTCGAGCATATGGATCTTAGCATGAACTGTTTGCTAGGGCCAACTGGTCATATTCCTCAGTTCTTGGGGTCCATGGAGAATTTGAAATATATTAACCTCTCCGGTATTCCATTTACCGGTAGAGTTCCTTCTCAACTTGGTAACCTGTCCAAGTTGCAGCATCTTGACCTTGGCCAGGTTGATTATTCTGGGTTGTCCTCAATGGACATCACCTGGTTAACAAAGCTACCATTGCTGCAGCACCTTAGCATGAGCGGAATAGATCTCTCAATGATAGCTGACTGGCTTCACACTTTGAATATGATTCCATCTCTAAGGGTTATCAATCTTGTTGCATGCTCACTTGATACTGCAAGCCAATCGCTTCCCTACCTTAACCTCACAAAACTTGAGAAGCTTGATCTTTCTTATAATAATTTGGACCACTCAATTGCATCAAGTTGGTTTTGGAAAGTGACAACCCTCAAATACCTCAGTCTTCGTCTGAATCAGTTATTTGGAAAGTTTCCGGATGCACTAGGAAATATGACGTCACTCAAGGTACTTGATTTGTCAGAAAACAATCTGAATAAGACTGGAAACCTTAAAAATCTTCTTATTAATCTTTGTCATTTGGGAATACTGGACCTCTCACATAATTCTATGAATGGAGATATAGTGGTGTTGATGGAAGGGTTGCAATGCGCACCGGAAAAATTGCAAGAGTTGCATTTCAGTGATAACAATTTCATGGGGACCCTGCCGAATGTTGTAGGGGAATTCAGCAGCTTGAACATACTTGACATGTGCAACAACAACCTTGTTGGACTTATACCACTAGGGCTTTGGAATTTGGTGCGTTTAACTTACCTTGATCTCAGCATGAATCAGCTCAATGGGAATGTACCAACTGAAATTGCTGCTCTTACTGCTCTAACCTATTTGGTCATATTTAGCAACAACTTGACCGGAAGTATACCAGCCGAGCTTGGAACACTGAAGCATTTGACTACCCTTTCTCTCAAAGACAACAAAATTATTGGACCTATACCACCAGAAGTTATGCATTTAACAAGCTTAACCGCCCTAGACCTCTCCAGTAATCACCTCAATGGAAGTGTACCTAATGAATTAGGTTATCTGAAGGATATGGTTGGACTGGACCTAAGCAACAACAACCTTAGTGGTGTGATCACGGAAGAACACTTTGCAAACCTAAAAAGTTTAAAGAACATATACTTGTCTTCCAATAGTTTAAGGATTGTTGTGGATTCAGATTGGCATTCTCCCTTTTCGCTACAGATTGCAGATTTGGCATCTTGCCAAATCGGTCCTCTCTTTCCAGCCTGGCTTCAGCAGCTGCGGGGAATCACTCATCTTGACATCTCAAGCACCGGTTTAGTGGACAAGTTTCCTGGATGGTTTTGGTATACATTTTCACAGGCAACATATCTCGATATGTCTAACAACCAAATAAGTGGCAGCTTGCCAGTGTAAACTATTGTCGAAGCGTCTCAACTCCCTGGAGGGGAGCCCGCGTGTATATATATTGATAGTGAGGGGAGAACCTCTCGAGAGGGCAACAGGTCGTATGGTTAGAGGACTAACCGAGAGTTTACAGCAGATAGGGAATAGAGATAGATTACAACACCTTTAAACAGAAAAGAAACATATCCCTGTATCCTAGAAGTAGCGCTCAAGACATCTCTCGGAGGCCCATGCTATTGCATGTTTAACACCCTCCCTTAATCTAAACTCCTCAAGTTGAGATTACGTTTAAACTCTTCAAACGGTCTTGTAGCTAAGGCTTTTGTGAAACCATCTGCAACTTGATCTCTGGAGGGTACAAAACGAATGTCCAATTCCTTGTTAGCAACTCGTTCTCTGACAAAATGATAATCTATCTCAATGTGTTTAGTTCTTGCATGAAACACATGATTAGCAGACAAATATGTGGCACCAAGATTGTCACACCAGAGACAAGGAGTTTGTGTATGACGAAGACCAAGTTCCTTAAGAACAGCTTGCACCCAAATAATTTCTGACGTTGCATTTGCCAATGCCTTATACTCTGCCTCAATACTGGACCGTGAAACTGTAGCCTGTTTCTTTGCACACCATGAGATCAAATTAGGACCAAAGAAAACTGCAAATCCTCCTGTTGACCTTCTGTCATCCACACAACCTGCCCAGTCAGAGTCTGAAAACGCACTCACAAGTGTGGATGAGGACTTACTGACGGTCAATCCGACACTCAAAGTATTTTTCACATATCTCAATATACGTTTTGCTGCAGTCCAATGGGCAGTAGTGGGTGCATGAAGAAACTGGCAAACCTTATTGACTGAAAAAGAAATATCAGGTCTAGTAAGAGTCAAGTACTGTAGTGCACCTACCAAACTTCTGTAGTTGGTGCCATCTCCTGACTCAAAGGTTCACCTTCAGTGAGAGAGAGTCTTTCTGAACTGGACAAGGGTGTTGGTGAAGGTTTACAATTCTGCAACCCAACTCTCCTCAAAAGATCAGTTGCATATTTTTTCTGAGAAAGATGAAGACCACCTTCCCTATTTTTCTTGACCTCAATACCAAGAAAGAAGTGCAAATCTCCTAGATCCTTGAGAGCAAATTCTGAATTCAAATCTGTCAAGAGAGCTGTCATTGCTTTATCTGAAGAACTTGTCATAATAATATCATCAACATAAATAAGCACAAATATTGCTGTATGAGACTTGTTGTAGATGAACAGTGAAGTATCAGACTTTGAAGGAACAAAACCAAACTGTTGCAGTTTCATACTTAAACGGGAGTACCATGCTCTAGGAGCCTGCTTCAGCCCATAGAGAGATTTGTCAAGTCTGCACACATGATATGGTTTGTTCTTATCTTCAAACCCAGGAGGTTGCTTCATATACACTTCCTCTTCTAGAACACCATGAAGAAACGCATTCTGCACATCTAGCTGCCTGAGACTCCATCCTCTAGATACAGCAATAGACAATACAAGACGAATGGTAGCAGCTTTAACAACTGGACTGAAAGTATCCTCGTAGTCTATGCCATACCTTTGCTTGAAGCCCTTAGCAACAAGCCTAGCTTTGTAACGATCTATTGTACCATCAGACCATCGTTTGATTCTAAACACCCACTTGCAATCAATCACATTTTTGCCTTGTCGTGAAGGAACCAAATGCCAAGTACGATTTTTTGAAGGGCCTGAAATTCATCATCCATGGTTGTCTTCCACTTCGGATCAGCAAGAGCCTCATGATGTGTGCGTGGTTCACCTGTGGATACAGCCAAACCAAATTTTGTTTTGTAATTTATAGGCTGAATAACACCTGCTTGGAGACGTGTACGTGGAACCAATCCTGGCGATGAAGCAGGTCGTAGCGCAGAAGATCCAGAGAAATATACACACGACCAGTTGGAATATGTAGACATTTGACACCCTTGTGTTGAGCACTATAGCCAAGAAACACGCATTGTTGTGAGCGAAACATGAGTTTGCGAGCATTGTAGGGACGAAGATTAGGCCAACACGCACACCCAAAAACACGAAGTGTAGTATAATCAGGGGTGACATGAAGAAGACGTTCAGTGGGAGTTTCATTGGCAATAGTGTAACTAGGCCACATGTTGATAAGATGGACATCAGTAAGAAAGGCTTCGTCCCAAAACTTTAAAGGCATGGAGGCCGCAGCTAGGAGAGCTAGGCCTACCTCAACAATGTGTCTATGTTTCCGTTCTGCGGAACCATTTTGCTGGTGGGCGTGGGGGCAGGACACATGATGAGAAATACCTATCTTTTGAAAAAAAGAATTCAGCTTCTCATATTCCCCACCCCAATCAGATTGCACGGCAATGATTTTGCTATCAAACTTGCGTTCTACGAGAGCTTGGAAATTGTGAAAGACTTGAAAAACATCCGAGCATTTTTTAAGAAGATAAATCCAGGTATACTTGCTAAAATCATCAACGAAACTTACATAGTAAGAATGTCTACCAACCGAAGTGGGTGCAGGACCCCATACATCAGAAAAAATAAGTTGTAAAGGTTTGGTAGATACACTAGTGGAAACAGGGTACGGTAATTGATGACTTTTTGCTCTTTGACATGAATCACAAATAGTTTCTGAATCTCTCTCACCAACAACTGGGAGTTTATTTCTACTAAGAATTTGATGAACAGTGGAAAAAGACGGATGACCTAAACGACTGTGCCATCTTTCAGCGGAGAGTTTGATGGCACCATAGACTTGTTTATTAAACTTGCAGTATTGAGGAAGCAACGCATATAGCCCTTGAATACAGACACCCCTATGGAGAACTCTCTTCGTGGCCTGGTCCTTGATAAAAAAAATAGGGGTGAAATTCTAGAAAGACATTATTATCAAGAGCAATGTGATGGACTGAAAGAAGGGTTTTGGAAGCATTAGGAACATGTAAGATTTCTTTTAGGACAAGATCTTTATGTGGGGTTTTGATGATTGATTGACCAATACGATTAATCTCCATACCTGCACCATTAGCGGCGGTGTAGATCTGATCGTGGCCACGATATTTGTCATGGATGGTCAGCTTCTCCAACTCTCCAGTAATATGGTTTGTTGCACCCATGTCCATGTACCAATTGGTATCAACACCATATGATCCTTCTGCTGCAACTGCTATTTTCTTTTTCTGGGAGTTGTCATCGGCGTAGCGCCAATCACAATCCTTAGCAATGTGGTTTGTTTTCTTACATATTTGGCACTGGCCTTCATAGCCCTCATAGCCTTGGAAGGGGCGCCGGTTGTTGTTGGAGGTGGATCGTCGATTGTTGTTGCTGCCATTGTTGTTGGAGGAGTGATAGTAGCTGCCGCCACCCCCACCCTGATAGCCGCCACCACCATTGTTGTGGTGATAGCCGCCGTTGTAGCCTCCGCCACCACCATTGCTGTGGTAGCCGCCGCCACCACCACTCCCTTGGTAGCCGCCACCACCACTAGTAGGGCCACCGCCGCCACCAGCATGGCCGCCGCTGCCAGGGCCTCCACGGGATCCATTGCCAGGGCCGCTCTTCTAGTTGCGATAGCCACCTCTGCCTCCCTGCCTGCCTCGGGAAGCAGAGTTCGCTGAGGATTTGAACCCGCCTCTGCCGTTTCCGTGGTACAGTTCGACCCGCTGATCAAAATTGGCCACCAGAGAGAAAAGGAGATCGACCGTGATGGGCTCGGTGCGGACATCAAGCGCAGAGATAAGTGGCTGGTAATCCATATCAAGGCCGGCGACGATGAACGAGATGAGTTCTGGCTCTCCGAGAGGTCTGCCCGCCGCCGCGAGCTCATCGGAGAGGGAACGCATATAGCCGAAGTATGTTGAGGCAGATTGTGTGCCCTTTTGGGCGTTGGTGAGGGCAGCACGAAGATTGTTGACGCGAGAGAGAGAGAGACCGCAGCAAACATGTTGGAGAGCGCCGTCCATATTGCATGCGAGGTCTCCAGCGAAGCCACCTGGACGAGGACCTCCTTGGAGAGATTTCGGAGAAGGTAGGCAACGATTTGCTGATCTTGGACTAGCCAGGGGGCATAGGCAGGGTTCGGCATCTCCTGATCCTTGCCGTCTTTATCCTTGGCGATGATGGTCTTGGGAGGCTCCGCTATGGTTTTGTCGACGTAGCCATACAGGCCGGCGCCCAGTATTTGGGATCGGGCTTGAGCTCGCCAAAGGACATAGTTCGTCCTGGTGAGAGGCTCGGAGATGTTGTAGTTTAGGCCGGAGGAGGGAACAACGGAGGAGGAGGACATGGCGGCGGTGGAG
Source organism: Triticum urartu (assembly GCF_003073215.2). Lineage (NCBI taxonomy): Eukaryota > Viridiplantae > Streptophyta > Magnoliopsida > Poales > Poaceae > Triticum > Triticum urartu. The sequence continues at coordinate 7,795 of NW_024115981.1, read as the reverse complement.
TTGATCGATGGAGGTAGATGAGCTAGATGCGATGGAAAAGGCCTGCTCTGTATACCATGTAAACTATTGTCGAAGCGTCTCAACTCCCTGGAGGGGAGCCCGCGTGTATATATATTGATAGCGAGGGGAGAACCTCTCGAGAGGATTACAGGTCGTACGGTTAGAGGACTAACCGAGAGTTTACAGCAGATAGGGAATAGAGATAGATTACAACACCTTTAAACAGAAAAGAAACATATCCCTGTATCCTAGAAGTAGCGCTCAAGACATCTCTCGGAGGCCCATGCTATTGCATGTTTAACAGCCAGCACATCTGGATAGCATGGCTTTGGAGGAACTCTACCTAAGTTCAAACCGGCTCACAGGGTCAATACCTTCGTTGCTGACAAATATCACTATTTTAGATATCTCCAAGAATAACTTTTCAGGAGTAATACCATCAAATTTTGAAGGACCCCGGCTTCAAATATTGATTATCTATTCAAACAGAATTGGTGGGTACATTTCAGAATCTCTTTGCAAATTGCAGCAGCTAGTTTATCTGGATTTGTCGAACAATTCTTTGGAGGGTGAAATTCCTCTTTGTTTTCCCATCCAAAAAACACAATTTCTACTGCTCAGTAACAACAGTTTATCAGGAAAATTGCCAGCATCTTTGCAGAATAACACAGCTATTAAGTTCTTGGACCTTTCATGGAACAAGTTGTCTGGAAGACTGCCTTCATGGATAGGAGATCTGGGGAACTTGTGTTTTTTACTACTGAGCCACAATACATTTTCTGGTAGTATTCCAATTAATATAACAAGCCTTGGGCATCTTCAATACTTGGATCTATCATGCAACAATTTCTCTGGTGCAATACCTGGGCATCTATCAAACCTAACACTCATGAAAATAATACAAACGGAATTCATGGATATGGATGATGTACATGATTTCGGAGACAATTCCCTGGAGATTGGGGTTGGTCACCTTGGAGAAATATTGTCAGTAGTTACGAAAGGACAGCAACTTCTATATGGTACAACACTTGTATATTTTGTGAGCATTGATTTATCATGTAACTCCTTGACTGGTGAAATCCCTACAGACATCACGTCCCTTGCTGCACTGATGAACTTGAATTTATCATCGAACAAATTGAGTGGAAAAATTCCAAACATGATTGGCACCATGCAGTCATTGGTATCCCTTGACCTCTCCGAGAACAAGTTCTCCGGTGAAATCCCATCGAGCTTGTCAAGTCTGACATCTTTGGCCGCTCTGAACCTGTCCTACAACAATTTGTCTGGAAGGATACCTTCTGGTCGCCAACTTGACACCCTCAATTCGGACAACTTGTCAATTATGTACATCTGCAACAGTGGGCTCTGTGGGCCTCCTCTCCAAAATAATTGTCCAGGAAATGATTCTTTCATCATCCATGGCGATCTAGAAAGCAGGAAGCAACAGTTTGATCCACTGACCTTTCATTTTGGTCTTGTGCTGGGACTTGTGGTGGGGCTTTGGGTGGTGTTTTGTGCATTGTTATTCAAGAGGACATGGAGAAGTGCTTATTTACGTCTCTTCGATGAGGTGTATGATCAAGTCTATGTATTAATTTGTGGTCGTGAAGTGGGGAAGCTTTGCAAAGAACACAACAGCAGAATAAGCACTTTTTTCCTCTGAAGGGGTCGGTGTCTGTGCTGCAACCCATTGAAGGGGAGCTCTGGACTATTAATTAACCAGGGTGAGGAATATCTTCAGCAACATATGTTTTATCGTGTGCCTTGTTTATATACCTCTAAATAAAGATGAGGCTGTTAGTTCTTCTGATACATTTATGACATCATTATTGTATAATTATTGTGGTACATGCAACACTTATGTGTTGTTCAAATACTTTATACTATTTTTCTGTACTGTAATCACGAACGTCTTTTGCTGAATATTTTGAACTCATTTCTGCAATCAGGATGAGTTAATTTTTGTTGTTGACTTGTTGTTGTTGCAATGGGTTCTTCATCTGGAGTAAATCACTCATGCAAATTCTCACAAAACTTCAGTTTATAATCCTGTACTCTGCTATGTACTCCCTTTCTCAAGAGTACAATGCACCATTTCAAGAAAAAGAGTACAATGCACATGATGATGTTTAGAACTGTATTTGGTCCTGACGTGCTGCTTTCAAATTGGTTGTGTGGAGCATTCAGACTTCTGGTACCATGTCTTAAGTTTTCTGCTGGTTCATGGTACTTGGATGAAGTTTTCCTCTTACCATTTGCAGAAACCAATTTATGCGTCTATTGGTTTCAGCGATTGTTTTTTTTTCTGGTAATCAAATGCTTGTACTGTTCTTCTGAATTTTTTCTGGACTGAAGCATATGGTTAAACAGAGAGTAACTGATATTCGTAAGTGGTTTAGATCAAGCTGGTAACATTAATTGATAACCGGAGGTGGGACGGCCACAGGCTGGCATCTATCTCGAAGATACATTGGTTTCGGTTATATGCTTCGAGTTATGTGCCTATTTTGTGTATTTGGACCTTTCGATCTTTCACTAACAGTTGGTTAGATTCATTAAATATCACAGAAAATGATTGATTAGAGAGCTAGGCTCTATCTTTTCCATGCTATGTGTTCCATCAGATCAGTGTGCTATCACCTGAAAAATCCAATGCATGATTCTTTTTTCTTTTCTGCAGCCGAGTGCAGAATAATTCAAAGTCATTTGCGTTTGGTCATCACATGTTTGTCTCTTTTATTAACCTTTAGTCTAATATATTGTTCACTGTAAGTTTTCATCCGTTTCTTGTGTGCGAGCTGTGTGGTTCCAACATGTGTATATAAACTGTAATGTATTGGGTACAGATTCACAAATCATGAAACAGTTCCTACGTGGTGTCCTGTCAGACAGTCAGAGTAGACAGTAGAGTACATTATATCTAGATGCTAGTTTCTCATCTCATTTTTCTCTTCAGGGTTAGGACCTTCTCAGCATCAGGGCAATACGTGGTGGTGATGAATATTCAGATCAAACAATTCATGTTTCATGCAAAGTTCAGACTCCAGAGTGCTAGCTCGTAGCGTTTGTTTCTATGCGTAGATGACTATTTCCGTAGAGGAAATGAATGAGTCTCACAGTTCTGCTTACTAGTGGTGAGGTTTGATTCGGTCAAGTCATCAGTTGAGTACAGCAGGCACAAGAGACCTGAGTTGAGCTATGAACACAAACATGTCACACCAAACTCTAGCCACTTGAGGTCCCATATATACTACCCTTTCTTCTTTGTCTGGCAAAGAATAAGAGCTATGACATGCTTTACATTAAGGCAGGTTCCTTCCTCTCGACACTCGAAACGACGAGTGACATATGTTGCGTCTTGTGTCCAATGGAGCAGCGAAATCTCATCTGATAAACTCCACTAGGGAAGGAAAAGAAGGAAGCACCAAAGGGCATCAATCAGAAAGAAGAATCTGCCTACAGCAGATCCTCCATTTGGAAAAGCCACTAACGAACTGCTCATCCTTCCGGCCTGCGGCCTTGTGCATCACAGCAATTATTTGCCTTCACTTTGCTCCACTTGTGCCCACCCAAAAAAAAATCAGTAAACTGCCGGCATTCTCACTTGGAAGTAGAATAAATTTTCTGGAACCATCATGCTCTTGGCAATTTGTCCCTTGTACCGTCACTCCGGTGGCCTCCATTATTAAACGCGCATCCCTTGTACTGATCCACACAAGGCGACTTTGTTGATAACGTTGTTGAAAGCATTGTTGAGCTTGGTTGGAAAATCCGCCTTGGGCCTACCATTGGATCCCATTTTTTGTCTTTTCACTCATGGCTTTTACTTGTAGTATGCTCCTCTCCATGTACTCTCATTTCCTCCGCTGCCTCCGGAACCACCAAAAGCATCACGCATGACCAGAGTCGAGCCGCCCAGTCGTCGTTGTTCCGCCACGGACGGTTGCTATTCTCGTAAGAGGTGAGATCGAAGCAGTCACGCATATCCGTCTCCCGCTCTCCAATCACCAATCACATTCAGTCGGAGCCAAGCAGCAGGTGCTTGATCCAAAAGTGTGAGCGTACTCAACTTGTTTGATGTGTTGCTCCTAGACCATCTTTGACTAACTGTGCAATCTCACCACTCTGCAACTTTTATCAGCAGGGACCTGAGGATGAACGCGGCCGTCAGTGCGGCGGTGTGGGTGGTAGGCAAGGCGCTGGCCCCAGTTTCGGATGGATTGCTGGAGAGCTGGGCGTCCAGTGACAGTCTCGACCCCAACATCAGCGCCCTCGAGAGGCAGCTGTTGCGTGCGCAGGGGATACTCTACACCGCGCACGACAGAGAGTTCATCACCCACCCTGCCCTCAAGGAGCTGCTGCACGTGTTGCGGCAGCTCGCGGACGGGGCCGACAATGTGCTCGATGAGCTGGACTACTTCCGCATCCACGACAAGCTCGACAATACCTACGATGCCGCCGATAGCCATCCCGAGGGTTGCATCTGTTAAACACATATTCATGTCATGTTGGAGTCCAGACTTGGCACACAAGGAGATGTTCAGGAGATAGACTAGGTTGTTAGACAAGTAGTTCAATATCTTGTAAACCTCTTATCTCTTTATCTCTTCCTCCCCAAGTTGTAATCTTCTCCAACAAACTTGTATGCGCTATTTGCCAGAGAGGTGCGCCCCTGCAGCCTATAACATGCAACGCGCCCCCTCACATCGAGGGTAAGACGCTTTCGCCTATTCGCACATGGTAATCAGAGCCTCCTTTTCCAAAACCCTAGCTGCCATCTAGTGCCAAGCCATGTCTTCCTCCAGCGCCGCCCAATCCAATCCCAGCGGCCAAGTCACGGAGAAGCTCTCCCGGACGAACTACGTCCTGTGGCGAACGCAAGTTACGCCGCAGCTGAGGGGAGCCGGGCTCTTCGGCTATGTCGATGGAACCATGCCGGAACCCACCCGCCTCCTCGTCACCAAGGACAAGGAAGGCAAGGAGACGACCGAGCCCAATCCTCTCCATCCCATCTGGGTGAGGGAGGATCAACAAGTGCTCGGCTACCTCCTCAACAACCTCTCCAAAGAAGTATTGATCACGGTGACCGCGATCACCACCGCGCATGCTCTCTGGGCGTCGCTCGTAGGCATGTTTTCCTCTCAATCTCTGAGTCGTGTTAACAACATTCGCACTGCTTTGATCAATGCACAGAAGGGCAACCAATCTGTTGCCGCGTACTATGCCTCTATGCGCGGCCTGGCCGATGAACTCGCCGCGGCCGGCAAGCCCATCCAGGATGATGAACTGATCTCCTACCTGCTGCACGGGCTGGACATGGACTACCAGCCCCTTGTCTCTGCCCTCGACGCCCGCGTCACGCCGGTCTCTCTCGATGAGCTGTACGCCATGCTGAGCAACTTTGATCAGCGTGTCGCGCAGTTCCATAGCACCGGCGGCGGCTTCAAGTCTTCGGCAAACGCGGCCACCCGCGGGTGCGGCGGGTACTCATCCCGTCACCGTGGTCCTCCTCGATACAAGGGCAAGCAAGGTGGTGGCGGCTCCAGCAACTCCGGCTCCCGCAGCGGGCGCCCTAGCTTCAACAACAACAAGGGTCGCCATGGCGGGGGGTGGCAGCGGCAGTGGTGGCTCGGGACGGTCACGACCCGATGCTGTACGCTGTCAAATCTGCGGCAAGCCTGGCCACTCGGCCAGGGATTGTTGGTATCACTTTGATGAAGATGAAGCTTCCTCGTATGAAGAAGACAAGGTTGCTGCCGCCGCCGACGGGTCCTATGGTGTGGATACCAACTGGTATATCGACAGCGTGCCACAAACCATCTCACGGGCGAGCTCGAGAAGGTGACCCTCCGTGAGAAATACCATGGGAAGGACCAGATCCACATGGCAAGTGGTGCAGGTATGAGGATAAGTCATATAGGTCATTCTGTTATACGTACCCCTTCCCGCAAAATTCACCTTAGAAAAATTCTGCATGTTCCTAGTGCCAACAAAAATCTTCTCTCTGTTCATCGTATCACTATTGATAATCATGTGTTCATTGAATTCCATCCTTTCTTCTTTTTGATCAAGGATCAGGCCACGAGGAAGGTACTCTACCGCGGTAGATGTGTTCGAGGGCTTTACCCGTTGATTCCGGAGTTTAGAAGATCAAATAAACAAGCTTGTGGTGCTATCAAGCTTTCCTCCACACGATGGCACGATCGTTTAGGACATGCATCTTTTTCTTTAGTTAAACGCTTGCTTAAGAAAAATAAGCTCCCGTTTGTTGGTGAGCGACACAGTGAAACTATCTGTGATTCTTGCCAAAGAGCAAAATGTCATCAATTACCTTATCCCATATCTACCAGTGTTTCTACTCAACCTTTGCAATTAATTTTCTCTGATGTTTGGGGGCCTGCCCCTACCTCGGTGGGTAGACACACATATTATATTAGCTTCATTGATGACTATAGCAAATTTTCTTGGATTTATCTCCTCAAGAAACGATCTGGCGTTTTTCAAGTGTTCAAAAATTTTCAAGCACTTGTAGAACGTAAGTTTGATAGCAAAATTATTGCTGTCCAATCCGACTGGGGGGGGGATATGAGAAGCTCAATTCCTTCTTTCAAACACTTGGCATATCTCACCATGTGTCATGCCCCCACGCTCACCAACAAAACGGATCTGCCGAACGCAAGCATAGGCACATAGTAGAGGTCGGTTTGGCCCTCCTTGCCGGTGCTTCCATGCCCCTAAAATTTTGGGATGAAGCTTTCCTCACAGCCGTTCACATCATCAACATGCTTCCTAGTCGAGTGATCAATAATGAAACACCCACCGAACGGCTTCTCCATATCAAACCAAACTATACATCACTTCGTGTGTTTGGATGCGCCTGTTGGCCCAATCTCCGACCATACAACTCTCGCAAATTAATGTTTCGGTCAAAACAATGTGTTTTTCTTGGATATAGCACTCAACACAAGGGGGTCAAGTGTCTAGATGTTTCTACCGGTCGAGTATACATATCTCGTGATGTTGTGTTCGACGAAACTAAATTCCCCTTTGCTAATCTACATCCAAATGCCGGCGCTTTACTTCGGAAAGAAATTCTACTTCTTCCTCCTACTCTAACCGGCCTTGATCCAGGGGAATATAGCTCTAATGATCCTACTATGACTAACCCTCTCACCACTTTGCCTGAGTTGTATGATGATGCAGGAAGCCATGTTGAAAAAAACGGAGCTGAAAACGATGAAGAAATCTGCCCAACAGGGCCATATTTCATGTGCCAGGATCGGGGGAGCAAATCACCCTTGGGATCAGTTCCCGCAGACCTGGTGGCAGAATCTGCCTCGGGATTGCCGCCTGGAGATGTCGTGGTTCTAACTCTGACAGTGATGTATGGGGGTGAGTATGGAGAGGCGAGATCCTAGCTATTGGGAAGTTGTTACACGCGAGGTTTACGAGTTCAGGCCCTTCTCGGAGGAAGTAATAGCCCTACGTCTCGGAGCCCGGAGGCGGTCGACTGGATTTATGCGTGTATGGATTACAGGGGTGCGAACCTCTCCTACTGAGGAGGGGGGTGGCTTATATAGAGTTCGCCGACCCCCTCCTGCCCTCAGTAATGCAGGGTTTAAAGTACATTTAAGATGGGGCGTTACTGGTAACGCCTCTAATAAAGTGTCGTAATGACCATGAAGACTACTTAACAGCTGACCGTTTGCCTACGGAGTGACTGTAGATCTTCTGGCAGTCGAGTGAATAGCTTCATGGTTGAGTGGTAGCTTCTTGGTCGAGTGTCTTG
>NW_024115980.1:0-12455 GCF_003073215.2 Triticum urartu | reverse complement strand
CAGCAGGAAGTGATAAAATAGTTCTGAATAATGTTCTCAGTCATGCGCATTGAAACAAGGGTTAATTTGATAAATGCCACTCGAATCCTGGCAATTCCGAGAAACGCCACTGCAATTTCCAAACTTTGAAAAATGCCATTTCCAGTGGCATTTTTCAAAGTCTGCATGGCGTTTTTCAAAGTTTGCAAAATTTGCAGTGGCATTTTTCAAAGTTTGCAGTGGCATTTTTCAAAGTTTGGAAATTGTGTTTCTCTAAATCGCCAGAATTCGAGTGGCATTTTATCCAAGACAGACTGAAACTCATCTTTATCCTCATCTTGTGACTAAGGAAACCAGATCACCTATAGGAAGGACATACATAATTTTTATTTAGCTTCAAATAGTCATATAGAGTACTCCCTCCGTTCCTAAATATAAGTCTTTTTAGAGATTTCAATATGGACTACAGACGGAGCAAAATGAGTGAATCTACACTCTAAACTATGTCTATATACATTCATATGTAGTCCATATTAAATTCTCTTAAAAGACTTGTATTTAGGAACGGAGGGAGTAACATACTGAATGACCACACTGTACTGAGTTATCGAATTTCCAATCTTGAATGCAGGAAAGAGGTGAACACATTCCACCCGAAGAATCTTTTGATGTAGCAAGGAGGGCGAAGGAAATGTACTGCTATACATGTTCGGACATTGTGAAGGTATTAAGTACATTAGGCGTTTATTATGCTGCTTGTAGCTGTTGAACATCGATAGACTATCTGTTATTCCATTTTCCAGAAAATTTTAGGTCTTTGTAGAAAAAAAGTTTCCTCTTTTGTTCTCAGCTGAAGGTTTTTGTAAGCAACACAGTTAGCAACCTGTGCTAGTACAGCAGATAGCACTCAAGCTTATGTATTGGCATATTAATACCTTGCTGGCGCAGACTTAACTGTGTACACTCCTGCTCTTAAGATGTTTTGTTGAATATTTTTCCTCTTTAACATTTTCTGCCACTGTTGATTCTTAAATTGTTATTATCTTTTTTCTAGTCTGCTCTAAATCATTTTTTGGGCAAGAAGCAATCCAAAAAGAACAATAATCATATTACATCTTCGTGTTTGTTTCAGGAATTTAATAAGCATGACAGGGAGCCCTCAAAGTACATAAAACGCCTGACTGGCATCAAACCAAAAACGGGTGCTCCGTACACCTGTGACATTGGATACGAGCGCTTCCTGGGCCCTGAGGTTAGTACACTGATGTGTTCTGTAGTTACTTCTGTGGTGTCATGTCTTATTTAGGCTTGTCTTTTACCATATCTATAAAACTGGCGTCACTTGGACGCCTCATCAGCAAAAACCACTTTGAAGTAAATGAGCCTGTTTCATAAGTTCAGGGTTTGTTTTGAATCGCTTGAAAGTTTTAGCACCATTAGTGAACATGAGGCAAAGTTCAGGGTATTTTACACTTATAACAATAGTAAAATGGTAAACTTGACATCATGGATAGAAAAATGCAGTTTTATTTGATTTGAAGTCCTTTCTAGTTTCAATGTAACTGTTGCAGACAATATATTTGGGAGCATTTTGAAACTTATTTGTGACATGTTTCAATTTCAATGCTTGTTTTAGATCAATTTTAATATCTGTAGATTCAGGAGGATCTTGAAACTTCTTTGTGATTTGTTTCAATTTCAAAGCTCGTTTTAGTTCAATCTTCTCAGAGCGCTGCATAATATCTGTAGATATTCTTCCACCCTGAGATTTACAACAATGACTTCACCACTCCTTTGCAAGATGTTATAGACAAGTGCATCCAATCATCCCCAATTGACACAAGGAGGGCACTTTATAAGGTTTGTACATCAAAACCTTGTTTTCTCTGACATTACAGTATTTTGAGTGTGCTTTCAATGTCACAGAATATTGTCTTGTCTGGGGGTTCAACTATGTTTAAGGATTTCCACAGAAGATTACAGCGGGACCTGAAAAAGATTGTGGATGTACGGGTCCGTGCATCTAATGCTCGACTTGGTGGAGATGCGAAGGTATAAACTTTCCTTGTTTGCTCTTTTTTCTCTTTCTGGCAGCAGAAAGCAATGGCTTTCTTGTAGGTTTGGAACTTGAAAATTCAGCTAAATTTGTTGGTTTCAGGCTCAACCCGTGGAAGTAAACGTGGTTAGCCATCCAATTCAAAGATATGCGGTTTGGTTTGGCGGATCGGTGCTTGCTTCTACAGCAGAATTCTATGAGGTATTCAAACTTTGTCTCCGTACAGCAGTAAGAAAACTCATATCACCTGAAATTTGTTAGTGTGGTTCGAGTTTTGCTTCAGTCCCTGTAAAAAAAAAGATCACTTCAAAATCGTGCTGAAGTGATTATGCGATTAGATACAACAACAACAACAACAACAACAACAACAACAACAACAACAACAACAACAACAACAACAACAACAACAACAACAACAACAACAACAACAACAACAACAACAAAGCCTTTAGTCCCAAACAAGTTGGGTAGGCTAGAGCTGAAAGCCATAAGATCGCGCAACCAACTCATGGTTCTGGTACATGAATAGCTAGCTTCCACGCACCCCTGTCCATGGCTAGTTCTTTGGTGATACTCCAAACCTCCAGTCCTTCAGATCTCTCTTTACGGACTCCTCCCATGTCAAGTTCGGTCTACCCCAACCTCCCTCTCGACATTTTTAGCACGCCTTAGCCGTCCGCTATGCACTGGAGCCTCCTGTGCTGAATATGCCCCAACCATCTCAGACGATGTTGGACAAGCTTCTCTTCAATCGTTGATAGAAAATCAAGTCAATTGCATTGGGAGCTAGGTCCATAGTAGAAACTCCAGTATCCAACAGCAAACACCTGTGACCTGTCTCCATCTATGTCCTCCGAAAATACTTCCTCCATCAGTTTCGTAGGATAGCATTGTTTGAGGAAGTGACAACTCCTGGAGGCACTGTGAAACTGATCCATGATATTGTGCCATCCCCCATCTGTAACGGAATTAAGGCAAATCTGTGCAAATCAAACACATACATGAACTCCCCAGTAAATCCAAACCAAATCTGCAACCTGTAGCAGCCCCAAATCGTGCCTAGACACATGAATTACGTATCGTTCTGCGTGCACCCACTGATGTCTACTCGATGTGGCCAGCATGTATGCACTGGCAGCAAGAGAACCACTGGCAATTGGCATTTGAGAGGGCTGGCCACAATTAAATAGGTTATACTACCCTTGCAGTTAAAAAGGGGTAAATTTTAATCTCGACCAACGATCTGAGCTATGCATCAAAAGTTGTAACTTGTCTAAGGGTTATAGGTTGGAGCAAGTAGTTTTGAAAATGGACTCCAAAGCCTAAGGCCCTGTTTGGTTCAGCTTTCATCAACGGATTCCGCTGCCGCGCAGCAGAATCTGAACCAAAGGGCGAACCCAGCAGAATCTGATTCCAGAAATCCGCTGCCAAAATCTGAATCGAAAGCCGAAGCAGCCCAGGACGTGCTTTCCAAAATCTGATTCCGCTGCGGGCCAAAATCTAAAAAAGCTGTATCAGCTGGTTTGCCAAATGACCTACATCTTTTTCACATCAGATTTTCCACAGCTGTTTTTCCACAGCAGATTTTTCACAGCTGCTTTTAGAAATCCACAGTCGAACCAAACAGGGCCTAAGTATTATAGCGAAGCATCTTTACTATGATTTGTTTTAACTTGCATTTTCAGTATCTGATCTAAGCCAACTGTCATATTTCTATCTCCAACAGGCTTGCCACACAAAAGCAGAGTATGAAGAGTACGGTGCAAGCATCTGCCGATCAAATCCTGTTTTCAAAGGGATGTATTGAAATTTTCGTATGAAGACTAGGAGGCATCACAGATAGCATCTCCATGCAATCAGCCTGAGCCTAGCTAGCAGTAGCAGGCTGGCAGCATGGTAAATGGTAAAACTGACACCGGAGGCAAGCTCTCTGTAGCGTTTGTTTGTACACAACCAGCATGCACATAGAGATAAACGAAACATTTCGTTAATACATCTTCTGTATACTACTAGTACATCTGTAGAATGGGGCCGGTAGTGCAGCAAACAGGAGAACTTGTGACCGGATGGCGCGCTGGCGGCACCTGAGCGGCACATGCTTAGCTGTTGTATATCTGTAGTACTGTACTGCTCAGTGTGGCCGTAAACGGAACAGTTTTGTTTGTGGGTGAGCTGGTATGGCTCCTCGTATTTTCCCGTGAAGTCGTTGCCACCGATTTTCTGGATAGTGGAAGATTTCAGTTGACATCGTAATCATGCTGCATTTATTATTATCTACTCTATCTATAAAAGAAAGATGGTAATCATGATGATTCTCCCTCACAACAACATAGCCAGTCTGCGTACACCCGTGGATCGATCTTAATTAGCTGCGTGCCGTCACCAAGATGGGCATCTTCACCGTTTAGTTAGATAGAACTCAGATGGGCATCTTCACCGTTTAGTTAGATAGAGTCGCTGAGTGCGGATGCAAATCAGTTAACGCGGACCCGTAAATTTGCTGCGGTCCGTGAACAAGGGATCATTCCGTGGAAACTTTGCTCCAACATCCGTGAAATCACTAATTAAGGAGTACTCGTTGCAAAGACTTCACTTTCCTAGGTCGCGACAAGCACATGCAGCGCGTCACTTGTCGCAACCTGTGAGTTTTCCCCTTTTTCGTAGATCCATTTATTCAAAACGTTTTATCTCTTAAACCGTGCGTCCAAATCTCGAACCATTTTCACCATTGAATTTCTCGCGTCGAGATCTTCAAAACTAGATCCCATGTTGATAGGTTTTGACGAACTTTTTTTTTCATGAAAAAAACGGACGAAAAAACCGAACCGGAAGCATGGTTTTTCCCTTTTCAAAAGAGGCACTCGCAAAATCACAATCGTGCCTCTCGTGAAAGCAAAACCGTGACTCTCGTGTAAGGAAAAAAAACAAAAAACGTGTTTTTTTTCGTTTCCGAGAGGCACGACCATGACTCTCATGAAAGAACAACCGTGCCTCTCGCGAAAGCAAAACCGTGACTCGCGAAAGAAAAAAAAACAGAAAACGTGTACTTTTTCCCTTTCCGAGAGGCACGGCCGTGACTTTCGCGTAAGCACAACCGTGCCTCTCGCGGAAGCAAAACCGTGACTCTCACGAACGAAAAAAATAGAAAACGCGTTTTGTTTTTCCCTTTTCGAGAGGCACGGCCGTAACTCTCGCGAAAGCACAACCGTGCCTCTCGCGAAAGCAAAACCGTGACTCTCGCGAAAGAAAAAAAAACAGAAAACGTGTTTTTTTGTTTCCAAGAGGCACGGCCGTGACTCTCGCTAAAGCACAACCATGCCTCTCGCGGAAGAAAACCCGTGACTTTCATGAAAGGAAAAAAAAAAGAAAACGCGTTTTTTCGTGAAAAAATAATATTTTTTCAAATTTTTTTTGATCGAAAAGCTAAGAAAGACCGGGGGAAAACCAAAACGTCGAAAAACCTCCGGAAAAAAATCGTTTAAAAAGCCGAAAACGCGTGCTGAACAATAAAAAAAATCCAAAGGGAGCGTCCAGAGCGCGATACGTGGCGAATGGCTGAGAGCGCGCCAAGTGGCGCTGATCGTTGCAAGGCTCCCGAAGGAGCGCTCGTTAACTAGTTGCTCCCCAACATCCATCCGTGAATAGGAGGTCAGTCTGGATGTGGGACCGGCCATACAAACGCTATCATGTCAGTAGTATATGTCCCTAAGTAAATGCAATTTAAAATCATGGTACTCCCGCTGTTACTTTTGTAAGTAGTTTTAGATAGCTGAAATTGAACTGTTTTAGGTATTGTCTTAAATATTTAAAACATTTTATAAAAATGAACGGAGGGAGTATATGTCTGTCAGTAAAGGCAATTTAAAATTTAAATAAAAATTTGATCCATAGATCGCCGGAACACAAGCCTGATCATAATCAACAAGATGCAAGTATGCTTAAGTTTTTACGTGCTTGATCACAAAAAAATTCAGTCCGACCAAAAATTGAGATTTTCTGCCTTGCCGGACCGGCAATCCGAACCTCTTCCATGCTCAAGGTGCCATCGCCGCCGCGTATGCAGCCTTCTCCTCCGCCTCCTTCTCCGCCGTCTCATGCTCCCCGCCCCTCTTCTCCAACTCATCTTTCTGCCTTCAAGGACAACATGTCGGCGTCCTCCGCATCGGCTGCGATCTTCACCTTCTTTTCTTCGTGTATTGTCTTCTTCTCCTCAAGCATGGCCTTCTTCTCTTCGATCAAGGCCCTCTTCTCTTCGAGCGCTAGCTTCTTCTCGGTCATCTCCATCAACAGTTTGAACCTCTCCACCCTTTTTTCATCCTTAATGTCCAAGCACTTGATGTATGCCTCCTTCTCCTTGGACAAGATGTCATCGAACCTCTCCGTCATCTTGACCGCCACACCTTCTCGCTTCGCCCTCTCCTCCTCCCACTTATTTTCCCGAAACCCTCTTCTAACCTTCTTGGGTGGTTCTTTTGTTGGGTCAGTTGGGTCACCAGTTTCTTCCCCGGTGACTTGGGTGGCGGTCCTGGCTATGAATAGGTTCCACTTCGGTTGCCCATTCAACTTCAACCAGCAATGCATGATAGTGAAGTTTTTCTTCTCCAACTTCTTGAAGAAGGCTACAAAATAAAACATTGTCAACAAAATCATGCATATCCGGCTAGTGATCAACAAAACCATGAATATCCGGCTAGTGATGAACCAAACTATGCATATCCGGCCAATGGTCAACAAAACTATGCATATTCATCCGATGATCAACAAAACCATGCATATCCGGCCAATGATCAACAAAACTATGCATATCCGGCTACAAAACTATGCATTTTCGGCCAGTGATCAACAAAACTATGCATACCCGGCTACAAAATTGTGCATATCCGCCTACAAAACTATGCATTTCAGGCCAATGATCAACAAAACTGTGCATATCTGGCTACAAAACTGTGCATATTCGACAAATGATCAGCAAAACTATGCATATCCGGCCAATGATCAAGAAAACTATGCATATCCAGCCAACGATCAACAAAACTATGCATATCTGGCTACAAAACTATGCATGTCTGGTCAAATGAACTTACTTGCTCGGTAATTTGGGCACCACTAGGCCACCGTGCGATGAGATGCACCAGGTGGCCGCAATACTTCATCACGGCCTCTACCATCGATGATTGAGGGACTTTAGTTCACGGTTGCGGATGATCCCATCGGAGTAGGGTGCAAAATGCTTGTGTTCATGGAACCATGTGTGAATGTTAGCCCAAAAAGTTGAGCCCTTTTGATCCGTGCCATGGATCAGACCGAGGCTAGTGGCCAACCATGCATTGCACAACAGCTCGTCCTTCCGCATGTTGAAGCTTTCTCCTCCATCCTTCTCCGGATCACCGCCAAAATCATCCAGATCATCGTCCTTGCCATCCTCATTCTCCTCCACCTCCTCCTCCTGTTGGGGAACACGGTAATTTCAAAAAAATTCCTACGCACATGCAAGATCATGGTGATGCATAGCAACGAGAGGGAAGAGTATCGTCTACGTACCTTCGTAGACCGTAAGCGGAAGCGTTATGACAACGCGGTTGATGTAGTCGTACGTCTTCACGATCAACCGATCTAGTACCGAAAATACGGCACCTCCGCGATCTGCACACGTTCGGCTCGGTGACGTCCGGCGAACTCACGATCCAGTAGAGCTTCGAGGGAGAGCTTCGTCAGCACGACGGCGTGATGACGGTGATGATGTTTCTACCGGAACAGGGCTTCGCCTAAGCACCGCTATGATATTACCGAGGTTGATTATGATGGAGGGGGGCACTGCACACGGCTAAAGATCAATGATCAACTTGTGTGTCTATGGGGTGCCCCTCCCCCGTATATAAAGGAGTGGAGGAGGGGGAGGGCTGGCCCTCCTATGGCGCGCCCCATGGGGAGTCCTACTCCCACCGGGAGTAGGATTCCCCCACTTTCCATGTAGTAGGAGTAGAAGGAAGGAGGAAAGAGGGAGAAGGAAAGGGGGGCGCCGCCCCCCTTCCTAGTCCAATTCTGACCAGAGGGGGAGGGGCGCGCGGCCTGCCCTGGCAGCCCCTCCTCTCTTTCCACTAAGGCCCATAAGGCCCATTAAACTCCCCGGGGGGTTCCGGTAACCCCCCGGTACTCCGGTATATGTCTGAACTTCACTCGGAACCCTTCCGATGTCCAAACATAGTCATCCAATATATCGATCTTTATGTATCGACCATTTCGAGACTCCTCGGCATGTCCGTGATCAAATCCGGGACTCTGAACTACCTTCGGTACATCAAAACACATAAACTCATAATACCGATCGTCACCGAACATTAAACATGCGGACCCTATGGGTTCAAGAATTATGTAGACATGACCGAGACATGTCTCCGGTCAATAACCAATAGCGGAACCTGGATGCTCATATTGGTTCCTACATATTCTACGAAGATCTTTATCGGCCAAACCGCATAACGATATACGTTGTTCCCTTTGTCATCGGTATGTTACTTGCCCGAGATTCGATCGTTGGTATCTCAATACCTAGTTCAATCTCGTTACCGGCAAGGCTCTTTACTCGTTCCGTAATGCTACATCCCGTAACTAACTCATTAGCTACATTGCTTGCAAGGCTTATAGTGATGTACATTACCGAGAGGGCCCAGAGATACCTCTCTGACAATCAGAGTGACAAATGCCAATCTTGATTCATGCCAACTCAACAAACACCATCGGAGACACTTGTAGAGCACCTTTATAATCACCCAGTTACGTTGTGACGTTTGGTAGCACAGAAAGTGTTCCTCCGATATTCGGAAGTTGCATGATCTCATAGTCATAGGAACATGTATAGTTATGGAGAAAGCAATAGCAACAAACTAAACGATCATCGTGCTAAGCAAATGGATGGGTCAAGTCAATCACATCATTCTCTAATGATGTGATCCCGCAAATGACAACTCATGTCTATGGTTAGGAAACATAACCATCATTAATTCAACAAGCTAGTCAAGTAGAGGCAAACTAGTGACACTCTGTTTGTCTACGTGTTCACACATGTACTAAGTTTCCGGTTAATACAATTCTAGCATGAATAATAAACATTTATCATGATGTAAGGAAATATAAATAACAACTTTATTATTGCCTCTAGGGCATATTTCCTTCACCTCCTTCGCCTGTCCGGCGGCCCAATCCTGCTGTTGTGTGCCCATGCCGGTATGGGTGTAGCCCTGCTGCATGTGGGTGTAGTTTCCGTACTAGGTGGAATCCGAGTCTTCCACCTGTCTGTCCTCATCATCGGGGAGGATGTCAAACATCTCATTGTCCGTGTTTTCATAGGCTTCTCCCCCACCCCACCCCACTTTACACATAGGATTGAATAGCGTGCAGGAATCCAACGGTCAAAAGGGCGTTCAGCCCCAAATGCCAAAAATCTGACATTCGAGATTTATCTTTTTCTATAGTCTATACTATGTTAGCCCATGATTTCTTCCATAATAATGTGATTATCTAAATAATTATTTATCAATTCATGCCTGTGATTAACCTACCTAAATAAATTTTAGAATTTTATTTGATAATCGGTTATTTGGTAAAAGCTTATTGTCTTGCCAAAGAAACGTAACTTTATTTAGCAGGTCAATAAAAGACAAGAGGAAAGGAGATGCTGGACGAAGGATAAGGTGGAAGTTATCTAAATAATCAGTTATTTGGTAAGAAGTTACTGCCTTGCCAAAGAAAATATAATTTTATTTGGCAGGTTAATAAAAGATGAGAGAGAAGAAAGACCTTGGATGAAAGATAAGGTGGGCGATAGAACCTTATGTTCTTTTTAAGTAGGAGAAATACGGGTATCCTAGATCTATCTTGGAATCCGTTTCTGAACTGCACCGGTGGTCACTTTGTCCACAGCCAGACGGCATAAATAGGGCGCGGCGCTCACAATCTTTTCCACACCAAAACCTGCCTATCCATCGCTACCAATACACGACCGACCACCTAGCAGTAGCCAGCGTGCTGCAACTTTGTGTGACAGTCAAGATCAGATAGCCTCGCCGGCTCTTCTCCGCTACCTGGTTGTGCTACTCCTCCTAGTAGGCTGCCTCGGGTGGCCCGTCCCATCTTCTCCAGCGCCATCGTCGGCGCCGCCGAAGACGGTCGATGGCATCACGGCCATATACAACTTCGGGGACTCCATATCGGACACCGGGAACTTCATCCGGGAAGGGGCCGTCGGGCTGATGGAGCACACCGGGAAGCTCCCCTACGGCTCCGCCATCGGCGGCCCCACCGGCCGATGCTCCGACGGCTACCTCATGATCGACTTCCTCGCCCAGGATCTTGGGCTGCCGTTGCTGAGCCCGTTCCTCGACAAGGGCGCCGACTTCACGCACGGCGTCAACTTCGCCGTCACGGGCGCCACCGCCCTCGACACGGCGGCCCTCGCCAGGATAGGGGTCAACATGACCCACACCAACACCTCCCTCGCTGTCCAGCTCCAACGCTTCAAGGATTTCATGGCCAGCACCGCCAAAACACCCTCGGAGGCGCGCGAGAAGCTGGCTAGCTCACTGGTCATGGTCGGGGAGATCGGCGGGAACGACTACAACTACGCCTTCGCCATGAACAGCCCTCAGCCCAACGGCGGCCTCAACAACATCGGGCGCATGATAACCGGCGCGGTGGAGTCGCTGGCCCTCGTCCCGCTGGTCGTCAAGTCCATCACGGGCGCGGCCAAGGAGCTGCTCGACATGGGCGCCACGCGGATGGTGATCCCGGGCAACTTCCCGCTCGGCTGCGTGCCGAGCTACCTCGAGGCCGTGAACGAGACGGACCGGGCGGCGTACGACGGCAACGGCTGCCTCGTGGTGCTCAACCTCTTCGCGCAGATGCACAACGTGCTGCTGCTGCAGGGCATCCGGGAGCTGCGCCAGCTCTACCCGTCCGCGACCATCGCCTACGCCGACTACTTCTCGGCCTACGTGCAGATGCTCAGGGGGGCGTCCAAGATGGGATTCGACGCGGCGGCCGCGACCAAGGCGTGCTGCGGCGCGGGCGGCGGCGCGTACAACTTCGACATGGACAGGATCTGCGGCGCGCCGGGGACGGCGGTGTGCGCGAGGCCCGAAGAGTACCTTAGCTGGGACGGCGTCCACCTGACGCAGCATGCCTACAAGGTCATGACCGAGCTGCTCTACCACCGAGGCCTCGCGTCTCCTGCGCCGGTGAATTTCCCGCGCATGTAGATCGCCTCTGGTTGGTTTCGACTTTCGACACTTTCAAAGTGTTCGCCCCGCCGTTTGTATTTTATTTTCCTTTTCGAGTCTTGTGGAGTGTGGACGGTAGTTTGGTGTTGATGTATGTATGAACTTTTGTGGCGGCACATGAATGGAAGAAATAACATGTGATTTTGCATATGGGAACCCGAATTCGTAAGTTTCCGAGGCCATTGTGTATCTGAGAGCATCTCCGGCCGTTGGCCTCTCAGGAGGCGCTAAAAATCGCCTCCTGGAGGCGTACTGGCGCAAAACGAACGCTGGGGACGTGATGCCACCCAGTCACGGTGCCCACGGAATTTTTTAAACGGCACAAACATGGCGTAAATTGAACCATTTTCGGCGAGTTCATACATATTTCGGCGACTTCAAACCAAATTCAACCAAACACGACACAAACACGCCCACTCATACATATTTAAAATATTTTACAAAAAGAAAAAAACACACTACTAGGCCCGCCCACCGTCTCGCTTGCCTCGCCGCTCCTCGCCGGCCGCCGCCCTTGCAGTTTTACATGCCGAGGAGGCTGTAGAACCGCGTGTAGTCGCCGCCGCCGCCGTTGTCGTCGTTGTCGAGGATCACGACGCCGTGCTCGTCCTCGCGCCCATGCTTGCGGACGGCGATCTCCTCCAGGGCCCGGGTCTGCCGGGCCATCTCAGTCCGGAGGTAGTTGTCGCGCGCCCACCGTAGGGCGTCCGTGTCGGAGAAGCCGCGCCGGGCTATCTCCTCGTACTCCGGGGGGAGGCTGGGCTCCGGTTTGGGCGCAACGAGGACGAGGCGGCCCGAGGTGGGGGCGGAGTCGACGACACGGACACCGGAGCTGCGGGTGCGCCGGCTGACAGGCGTGTCGTCCTGGGGCTCCGGCTTGACAGGGCGGAGGTAGGGAGAGCTGGTCGACCGACCAGACGAGGAGGATGACACCCCGGGGTCCATGCGCCTCGGCGTCTACGAGCTCCCACGGCGGTGAGAGAAGGACGGCGGGGAGGGGTACTCCAGCCTCGGCGTGTTGCCGCCCTTGATGTACTCGAGGACGGCCTCCAGCGTGCGGCCGGGCACACCGCACCATCGGCGCCGCCCCTCGAAGTTGAGCCTGCCAGAGGGCACGATGCCGCTGGGGGCCTCGAGCTTCTCGG
>NW_024115979.1:0-6705 GCF_003073215.2 Triticum urartu | reverse complement strand
GCTGGATCGGAGTCCGGGGATCGTCATCAAGCTGAACGTGTGCTCGAACTCGGAGGTGCCATAGTTTCGGTACTTGATCGGTTGGATCGTGAAGACGAACGACTACTTCCTCTACGTTGCGTCAACGCTTCCGCAGTCGGTCTGCGTGGGTACGTAGACAACACTCTCCCCTCTCGTTGCTATGCATCACATGATCTTGCATGTGCGTAGGAAATTTTTTGAAATTACTACGAAACCCAACAGTAGTGTCAAAGTACTACAAAAACGGTTCCACACCGACCAATGCATTACAAGGAGATGGAGATTGAATGGTGATGATGTAGACGGATGTTGATGATGCCCATTCGATGCAGGGATGTGGCGGCAGAGTCCATGTATCAATCCCCCCCTCCGGAATCCTTCCGAAGGCTAGGGTTCTTCATTCTGGACGAGTTTCTGGTGGATACACGTCTCTGAATCATGATTTGATTGCATGGGGGTGAAGTAGTTGATCGAGCGGTGGCGGCACCGCGTGATACAACGAGCGGTATGAGTGCACACATTCGCATGTGTGTCATCATGCGCTCTGGACGCCTCTGCATGATTTCTCTCTTCTCCCAAATGCTTGATTCTTTTATGGCAGTATCCTACCACATTAATTGGCGTGATTGGACCACCATATCTTGACGTTCTTTCCTAAAACTTCGAAATGCTTCCGCAAGTGGCAACCTGGCAAGCTGCGTCCATGGGGAAACCCTTATTTACCGTTCGGTAACCAAAGTGGGGATGAACGGTAGTGGAGTATGTAATACAGGGCTGTTGCATGTATGCACATATCTGTACTTGGCTCTGCCAACTCATAGAAACATATAAAGTGGCATAGGAATCCGAATTTTGAATTATGCTTAGGCATATGTCACGTTAGATACATACTAGTGGTGAATCTGGACTCCCCGAGAACGCTTTAGTGCCCTTCATTCCAACAACTGTTACATACGTCTCGCGCTCTATATTTTACTATTGCACCTTATTACCGCGTTTACAACAACCTCACAATATTTCATACTTCTGTTTCCACTTTGCTTTCGATCGCAACTAATTTGTAGGCATCATATTATAAACCCATACAAGAGACAAAGTCCATTTTCTGTGCTCCCTGTGGGATCGATACTCTTACTTCAAGAATGTTGCAACAAAATCATGTGCACTTGCAAGACATCACTTGGCATAGACGTGTATAAGCCGAGTATCCGAAATTTAGCACTCGGCGTACACGGATACACTCGGCTACATGAGTTTCTCCTATAGTGATGCATGCCATTTTTGAAGTAAAATATGCATAGAACATACATAAGTACCTTAAGCTTAGAAATATGCTTCATCTTCTTTTGCACGTGACAAAGTTTGTATAAGAATTGTGTTCATGTAATTAAACACTCGGAGGATAACTTTTTGAAATCTACCAAAAAAGGATAAATATTGAAAAGGCAACTCAAATATAAACTATATTTCTTGTACTTCAGGGCCTAGTTGGAAGTCTTTCGGCTTCAATAAATCCTCAAATCTCGCGTCTATTTCCCGTTTCCGGCTTCTTCCATGGATTGCCATTGATGGAAAACGGTTTGGCTCGCGCACTCTAGCTAGCTTCTGGTACGCGCCAGCAGGCCAGCCTACCCTGGCAGGCAAAAGCCCAGCCGGTTCAACAGCTAAGATGGCCTTAGGGCATCTCCAATGCTAGTCTTCAAATGAACATCACCAAATGTCCGAGCACATGTCCGGATGTGTCCCCGTCTGAATCTGGTTCACTGCTTTAGGTATTAGTACTATGGCTTTCAACCTAAATGGTTTCAATTTCAACCAATCTGTAGTTGATAGTCAAGGTCGCGTTATTAATACTTGGGCTGATATCATCAACTGTGCTAACCTTGGTATGGAAGTAATGCACGAATGAAATGCTCACAACTTCCCTCTAGACTTAGCTGCTGTTGAAGTTCCATCTATTAATGGATAAGGTTTTTCTACTAAGATATAAGAATTTTTTAAGACAGAAATACCCAATATCTTGCTAGAACAAGATATTGGGTATTTCTGTCTTTATTTTGAATCTTTTTTTCTTCTTAATCTTTCTACTCAGAATTCAGTTAACGACGAGATTTAGTATCCTTTCTTGCATTTTCATAACTCGTGAAATGCCGAGTAGGCACGAATTCCCCCAATTTGCGACCTACCATAGGATTTGTTATGTAAATATGTATATGTTTCTTTCCATTATGAATCGCAATTGTATGGCCAACCTTTGTGCGTAGAATGCTAGATGCCCGGGACCATGTTACTATTGTTTATTTCTCCTGCTTCAGATTGACCTTTTCTATCTTTGCCGATAAATGATGAGCTACAAAAAGATTTTTTTTTTCATCTCACAGCTGATTACTCCTTTTTTCCTTTTTAAAGAGTGGCATTCTATGTTCAATATCTCGATCGAAGTAGGGAGGTCAGAATAAATAGAATAATGATCATTGGAAAAAAGAAAAAAATCCTTTAGCTGAATAAGGGGCGGATGTGGCCAAGCGGATCAAGGCAGTGGATTGTGAATCCACCATGCGCGGGTTCAATTCCCGTCATTCGCCCATCGCATTATTGCAAATTCCAAAAATACAATTTTCCATACTCCTAGTGACGTATTTACTTACGGCGACGAAGAATAAAACTATCGCTATATTTTTTTCCTTTCCTAGTTCTTCTTCCAATCGCAGGATAACCCCAAGGGGTTGTGGTTTTTTCTACCAATGGGAGCTTTCCCTTCACCGCCCCCATGGCGGTGGTCGACAGGGTTCATAACTACCCCTCTTACTAGCTATGGGGCGTTTACCTAGCCAACACTTAGATCCGGCTCTACCCAAACTTATTTGGTACCCCAACATTACCCACTTGTCTGACTGTTGCTAAGCAGTTTTGGGATACTAAACGGACCTTCCCAGATGGTAATCTTAAATTGGCCGATTCACCCTCTTTTGCAATGAGTTTCGCTACAGCACCTGCTGCTCTAGCTAATTGCCCACCCCTTCCACGTGTGATTTCTATGTTATGCATGGTCGTGCCTAAAGGCACATCGGTTGAAGTAGATTCTTCATTTCTCTCAAAAAAAAACATTCCCAAACTGTACAAGCTTCTTCCAAAGCATACGGCTTTCTAGATGTATATGACGATCTCTAGACAGATGGATCTTATATGAATCATATGATGAAGTACCACATGAGTGGATATATAGGAAAGGAATCCAAATATGCCGAATCGCTCATGTTATGATCTTCTACATCCTAGGTCTCTGCGTTCCGTCATCTGGCTTATGTTCTTCATGTAGCATTCCGATCGAATGACTCTATGAAATTACGTCGATACTTCCACATATTATGGGTAACGTAGGAGACATCCCTATTTTCCCCTGGGGGTCTTAATTACCACTGCTTAGCTTTCAATTTGCCTCTGACCATCAAATTAAATGCGAATACCCCGTCCTCCTCTCTTTGAAACAGGGGGTGCTTCCGGTTCTGTGCGTGCTTCAAACAATTTTGTCTTCTCCATATTACCATATCTCTAGAGCCAATAATTTTCTATGAACAACTACTGAACTCAATCACTTGCTGCCGTTACTCAACAGTTTTCTGTTGAGGTCTATCCCGTAGAGGTAGTCAAATTGGATCAGTGATCGATTTCTAGGTTTCGTCGTAAACCTAATTGGTTACTTCCAATTACGTAAATCAATAGTTCAAACCGCACTCAAAGGTAGGGCATTTCCCATTGATATAGGAACTTTTGTACCATAAACAATAGTATATCCAATTATAGCCCCTCTGGGATGTAAAATATATCTCTTCTCATCATCCCCATAGTGTATGAGACAAATGTATGCATTTTGATTAGGGTCGTATTCTATGGTTAGGATTCTACCAGATATGTCTTTTTGATTCCGTCGAAAATCTATTTTATCGTATAGGCGCTTATGACCTCCCCCTCTATGCCTTGCGGTAATGATTCCTATGGAATTACGACCTTTACCACAACGGTGTCGTCCACGGATCAAATTATTTCGTGGATTGGATTTCACTTGCCTGTCTACGGTTCCCTTGCGTGTGCTCGGGATAGATGTTTTGTATAAATGTTTCGCCGTATTATAAGTATTCTCCTTTAGTTTTTTTCTCTATCTAGAAGTGGAATATAATAACCCGGATAAAGGGTAATGATCATACGTCCGTAATGCATTGTATGGCCCAGAATAGGTCCTATTCTTCTACCTTTTTCAGGTAGTCGATGGCTATTCATAGCTACCACCTTAACACCAAAGAAGAGTTCGACCCAATGCTTTATTTCTGTCTTAGTGAATCCTGATTCGACATTAAAAGTATATTGATTCTTTCCCAATAAACGAAGACCTTTTTCTGTAAATACTGCGGATTTGATTCCATCCATAAATCGACTTTCCCTCATATGCTCTGAGTTCCTCGTATTTGATTCCAATTGGTATGGTATATTCATACCATAACGAATTGGTATGGTATATTCATACCATACCATAACGAATTGGTATGGTATATTCGAGTTCCAGCCGGAGGAGCTGACCTCGCCGTCGGCGGCAGCCGGCGCGAACGATCCGAAGCTTCCAATGCCTTCCCCTTTGGCATTGCCGTCATGCTGCTCCGGCACCTTGTCGTCCGAGGCCTCGAGCTCCCCAAAGAGCCAGGCCCAGCGTGTGTCATTCATAAAGACCTGGCGGCACTCGCGGCTTTATTATTTTCCTTCTCATACTTGTACTGGAATTTGTTTGTATGGTTATTTTAGCTTTCTCTATAAAACAAAGTGAAAGTCCATTCTCTCATAATTTATTTTCTTATTTGTAGAAGTGTAAAGTCGACTCTTTAGCAAAGAATGACCTTGGTTATCAAAGGATTGAACAACCGGGATCCATTTACTTATGATACCTAGTTGGCATTGATAACAAGGATCTAATGAATTATGAGTTTAATAGATCCTCTTTAGCAGAAAGACGTATATTCCTTGCTCATTATCAGACAATCACTTATTCCCAAACCTCGTGTGGGACTAATCGTTTTCATTTACCATCTCATGGAAAACCCTTTTCGTTCCGCTTAGCCCTATCGGGTATTTTAGTGATAGGTTCTGTAGGAACTGGACGATCCTATTTGGTCAAATACCTAACGAAAAATTACGATTTTCCTTTCATTAAGGTACGAGGGCTTCTTATTCCACAAGAACGAAAGCACCTTTTCATTCTTTCATATACTAGGGGTTTTTACTTGGAAAAGACAATGTTCCATACTAAAGGATTCGGGTCCATAACCACGAGTTCCAGTGCACTAGATCTTGTAGCACTTAGCAACGAAGCCCTATCCATTAGTATTCCACATAAGAAATCCATTCTAGAAAAAAATACAATTAGATTAGCTCTTCATAGACAAACTTGGGGTTTGCGAGCCAAGGTAAGATCGGCTCGGGATCATGGGACCCTTTTCTATCAGATAGGAGGGGCTCTTGTACAAAATAGACTTACTAAGTAATAACCCCATAGAATCTATCTATATAAAGATAAAGAGGCAATCGTGTCAGGAAGCGGGTTTTTCTTTGGCCAAAAGGTACTTCGAACTTGGAACGAGCATGAAGAGATTAACGAGACTTCTTTCTCTTTTGAGTTTTTCTGGCGGACCTGCCGCGCAAGATCTTTGGTCTTCCCCTGGAACCGATGAAAAAAAGTGGATCGCTTCTTATGTACTCGCTCAGAATGATTCTTCTCTATCTATAGTTCATGGCCTATTAGAAGTAGAAGGTGCTCTGGTGCAATCCTTACCGACAGAAAAAGATTGCAGTCAGGTTGATAATAGTCGAGTGACATTACTTCGTCGGTCCGAACTAAGGAATCTGTTAGAAATGTTTTGAAATGGATATTGTTCTCTCTTTGATCAGGGATTGCTATATGAAAAGAAGTGGAGTTTGAAAAAGGGAACGGAATGCTCAAACCGGAACTGCTAGAGGAACGAATTTTCAATAGCATAACTTGGGCTCCTAGAATATGGCGCCCTTGGGACAATCTATTTGATTGCAGGGTTTTGTTCCGAAGCAAAGATATCCGCGGAGGCCGGTTCGTTCGTCCTATTCTGATATTCAGGACCAAGAGGTACTGGATTCTCTTTCGGATAGGCCCTGAAAGGAGAAGAAAGGCTGAAATGCCAACGGACCTCTGTCTATTCTCTAATTCACCCGATCCGATAGTACCCGTTTTTGGAACGTCCAGTGCCAAAGTCACTGAATGGGTAAGTCACCAATCCAATCCCTTTGACAAATCGGATGTCATATTAGATATCATATTCTATATATATAGAAATATCATAGATAGAATAGACATATAGAATTTTTGGTCGGCAAATTCGAAGGAATCATTGAGTGAAAAAGGAGCAAAGAATGACAAAAGACGAGACTCTACTAGTCTTCACTCTTGTGGTTTCCTCTATAGTGGATTAGGAACGCGCGGTAACAAGCAGAGACTCACGAAAGATGTGACCCCGTTGCCGTCTCGAGGACTTGCGGAAAGGGCTAAGAATGCCCGGCCACGCCTCGTAAGTATCTCGCGGGCACCTTCCAAGTCAACCTGACTCCACATCACTCGCTATTAAGCTCGCGCGGGTACCCCTCGGGGTCGACCCGTCTTTAGTCACA
>NW_024115978.1:0-10614 GCF_003073215.2 Triticum urartu | reverse complement strand
GTTTTGATGTACCGAAGGAGTTCGGAGTCCCGGATGGGATCGGGGACATGACGAGGAGTCTCGAAATGGTCGAGACGCAAAGATTGATATGTTGGACGACTATATTCGGACATCGAAAAGGTTCCGAGTGATTCGGGTATTTTTCGGAGTACCGGAGAGTTACGGGAATTCGCCGGGGACTATATGGGCCTTATTGGGCTTTAGGGGAAAGAGAGATGAGAGGTTGTGCGCCCCCCAATGCTTAGTCCGAATTGGACTTAGGGGGAGGGGCGGCGCCCCCTCCTTCCTTCTCTTCTCTTTTCCCTTTCCTTCTTTCCTACTCCTACTACTTGGAAGGGCTCCTAGTTTTACTAGGAAAGGGGGAATCCTACTCCCGGTGGGAGTAGGACTCCCCTAGGGCGCGCCATAGAGAGGGCCACCCCCCTGCTCTACTCCTTTATATACGGGGAGGGGGCACCCCTTGGAGAGTTCGGTACTTGGATCGGTTGGATCATGAAGACGTACGACTACATCAACCGCGTTGTGCTAACGCTTCCGCTTTCGGTCTAAGAGGGTACGTGGGCACACTCTCCCCTCCCGTTGCTATGCATCACCATGATCCTGCGTGTGCGTAGGATTTTTTTTGAAATTACTACGTTCTCCAACACATTATGCTAAGCTAATGGATGGGTCTTGTCCATCACATCATTCTCTAATGATGTGATCCCATTCATCAAATGACAACACATGTCCATGGCTAGGAAACTTAACCATCTTTGATTAACGAGCTAGTCAAGTAGAGGCATACTAGGGACACTCTGTTTGTCTATGTATTCACACATGTACTAAGTTTCCGGTTAATACAATTCTAGCATGAATAATAAACATTTATCATGATATAAGGAAACATAAATAACAACTTTATTATTGCCTCTAGGGCATATTTCCTTCACCTTGTGGGTCCCGCGGAGCTCCTCTAAACCCTAACCTTTGGCCTATAAATTCCCAAATATCCCCAAACCACCAGAAGCGTCCACAAAAAATACTTTTCCGCTCTCGCAAGCCTCTGTTCCCGTGAGATCCCGTCTTGGGGCCTTTTCTGGCAATCTGCCAGAGGGGGGTTCGATCATGGAGGGCATCTACATCATCCCTATTGCCCTTCCGATGAAGCGTGAGTCGTTTACCTCAGACCTACGGGTCCATAGCTAGTAGCTAGATGGCTTCTTCTCTCTCTATGATCTTTAGTACCATGTTCTCCCCGATGTTCTTGGAGTTCTGTCCGATGTAATATTCTTTTGCGGTGTGTTTGTCGAGATCCGGTGAATTGTGGATTTATGATCATATTATCTATGAATATTATTTGAATCTTCTCTAAATTCTTATATGCATGATTTGATATCTTTGTATTTCTCTTCGAATTATCGGTTTGGTTTGGCCAACTAGATTAGTATTTCTTACAATGGGAGAGGTGCTTAGTTCTGGGTTCAATCTTGCGGTGTCCTCACCCAATGACAAAGTAGGGGTAGTGAGGCATGTATTTGTATTGTTGCCATCAAGGATAAAAAGATGGGGTTTTCGTCATATTGCTTGAGTTTGTCCCTCTACATCATGTCATCTTACTTAAAGGCGTTACTCTGCTCTTTATGAACTTAATACTCTAGATGCATGCTGAATAGCGGTCGATGTGTGGAGTAATAGTAGTAGATGCAGAATCGTTTCGGTCTACTTGACACGGATGTGATGCCGATATGCATAATCATTGCCTTAGATATCGTCATAACTTTCGCTTTTCTATCAATTGCTCGATAGTAATTTGTTCACCCACCGTATTATTTTTCTTCAAGAGAGAAGCCTCTAGTGAAACCTATGGCCCCTGAGTCTATTTTCCATCATATATTTTCAGATCTATAAACCACCAAAAATACCTTGCTGTAATTTATTTAATTTTACTTTGTTTTACGTTTTAGTAATCTTTTATATCTATCTCTATCATATCTCATCCTTGCAAGTGACCGTGAAGGGATTGACAACCCCTTTATCGCGTTGGGTGCAAGTGTTTGATTGTTTGTGCAGGTGCATAGATTGGAGACTTGCTTATACCTCCTACTAGATTGATACCTTGGTTCTCAAAACTGAGGGAAATACTTATCTCTACTTTGCTGCATCACCCTTTCCTCTTCAAGAAAAAAACCAACGCAAGCTCAAGAAGTAACACACGACACTTAGCAGGAATCAATGTCCTAAGACAGTTGATGAGCATGTGTAGATGACTGGAGCTCCATATGCCTAGGCAACTTGATCCATCATGTATGCTATGACATGTAGAAGACCAAATGTTTCTTATGCGCTAACTGTTAGTAGCAGGTACCAAAGTGATCCCGAAGTGGCTCACTGTTAAAAATATTCTTAAGTACCTTAGAAGAACAAAGGACATGATCATTGTCTATGGAGGAGATGAAGAGCTTGTTGTAAATGGTTACACCTCTGTAGATGAAGAGCTCACTGATAATTTCTCCATTGCCACCTCTGTATCTGTTCTTTATATCTGCAACGACTTGCTTGGCGTCGAAAGTGATGACCAAATGATGCAACTAGAGATCCTTCACCAAGGCAAGGGCCTCTCTACATGCGATAGTTTCCAGGGTCGATGGATCATTGACTCCTCCAATAACCAGTGAAGAACCGCCAAGATAATTTCCTTGTCTATCCCGACAAAATGCAGCCCCAACTCCTCCTCTCCCCCTTAGCACACTGGCATCAACATGTATCTTTGTGTAGCCCTCTAGTGGTGCCTTGGGGCGATGCGGGCGAGCCCCACTGAAGCCAACGGCTTGAGTCGCTTCTGGTTTCTTT
This sequence comes from Triticum urartu, assembly GCF_003073215.2. Lineage (NCBI taxonomy): Eukaryota > Viridiplantae > Streptophyta > Magnoliopsida > Poales > Poaceae > Triticum > Triticum urartu. Next base: position 7,782 of record NW_024115978.1, on the reverse strand, counting down.
TCCTTAAGCATTTCCAGTTCACTAATGAACATTGCGACAAACACATGTATCGACTGGGGGGTCTGAAACACCCCTTCATGGATTGCTTTGCGGCTTGCCGACCACAACGCCCAGAGGGTAACAGGAAGTAGGACAAAGAGTTCATGAGGCAGCTCCTCCATGAGAGTAAACAGCCAACACTTTGCATTAAGTTCTGTAGTTGTAGTTATTTTATGCGCCAGCTCTTCATCTGCTAACGCCCACGTGCATCTCGACATGGCGCAATCTACTAATGCGTGTCTCCACGAGTCTGGTGCCCCGCACAACCTGCATGCTGTAGTGCCGGATATGTCTATGAGCAATCACGTCTTCGGCTGACAGCGAATGTTTAGACAAACGCCAAAGGAACATCCTAACCTTGCCCGTGACCTGCGCTTTTCATAAATACTTTCATGAACCTTCATCACTATTTGTACCGGACGAGCCGACATCACCGTTCAACCAAGCTTGCCACCTTGTTTTTGTGGCCACTAACGTTTTATAAGGTGACTTAACTGAGAAGCATTCATTCCTCTCAAATTTTGAGCACCAAATATATGCCAGGTTTCGTGTACACATGGGGATCCCCATAATAACCTTTGCATCCATAGGCATGAATATTTGTTCAATGTGTTTGTTTATCCATGTTGTGGAAGTGGCGTCGATGAGATCGGAAACTAGTTCCGGTGGGTTGGGTACTAGACATCTATAAGGCATCAACATTTCATTTCTAGGAAGCCATTTATCTTCCCATATCTTAATGGTCTCTCTGCTACCTATTCGTTTTATTAATCCTTTCTCTAGGATATCCCAGCCCTCAACAATAGCTAGCTCTGCACACTTGGCTCGGGTGACCTCCAAGTGTTGCATCAAGAACAATGGCATCTGAATAATATATACTTTTTAGCAGACGTGCACCAAGAGATTCAGAGTGTTGAAGTAAGCGCCACGCCTGCTTGGCTAACATTGCCAAATTAAACAATTCAAAATCCTTAAAGTCGAGACCACCCATACCTTTTGGCTTTGTCATTGATTTGGAGGAGACCCTTTGCTTTGAGTAAGAACATCTTTCTCCTCATATTTTGTTATGCCTGAATGGGCTTTATTTTTGGTAGGTTTTCTTACTGGGTGGGCCGGATCAGCAGAAAATCATGCCCACCATTAGACCCGGCCCACCATCTTACATGAAAGAGAAGAGGTGCCCATCCGTGTCCTCCGTTATAAAACCACCACTTCCTGGGAGCGAGGTGCCCTAACAAATCGCGCAGCCACCGGTCTCCCCTCACGGCGAGCAAGTGGCGGCGAGCCTCACGCTCGCCTCCCTCCCCGCAACCCACAAGACAACCCAGCCCCGACCCCCAGGGGAAGAACCAAAGCACCCGCGACGAGCGCACGCGTAGCAGCCCAACCGCAGCCATGGCCGTCTCCGATAGGTCGCGCAACGCGCTGCTCCCCAGCTTCCTCTACGCGGCCCCCTCCGCCGCCGCCGCCTCCACCCCTTTCTCTGCGGCCGCTGGCATTGGTGGCCGCGGGCTCGTCGCACCGTCCCATGCGGCGGCGACGAGGCCGGCGGCGTGGGCGCGGGCGCCTAGCGAGCCGTCCCGGAAGATCGAGATGTACTCGCCCGCCTTCTACGCGGCGTGCACGGCCGGTGGCATCACCAGCTGCGGGCTCACGCACATGACCGTCACGCCCCTCGACCTCGTCAAGTGCAACATGCAGGTAAGCTTCTATTAGAGCCTTCTTGTCCCCGCGGTGCGTCAATGTATCCCTGATATAAACGAATGATATACCGGAGGCTGGTTAGGTTCTGATCGCGTGCGTTTGTCTCCAATGCATAATGCGTCTGGAGTATGCTACGTAGCATATCCTATGCGTTATGTGGTTCTGTTGTCAATGGATTCGTACACATCGCATATTATTACATCAGTTTGTCTTATGATTCCTGTACGTGATGCTATCTGGGCTAAAATGGTCCTGACAATGTGTTTGTTAACTGCTTGTGGATATTTCTATTTGGTTGGGCGGGATACTGCAAAGCTGCTTGTCCGTAGACCCAGGGTTGGATCATGTAATTGTTTACATTTGTTACATTTTCAGCAATTAACTGTTGTTGCGGACCAACTGTGAATGATTTGTGTATGCGTGCGTGTGTGTTTTGTAGGCGCAATTGATCGCCCTCCTATGTTTTATCATTGTACGAAACCAGTTAGTAATGAAATGTCACTTTGCCTGTTTTATTAGATTGATCCAGCCAAGTACAAGAGCATCTCTTCTGGATTTGGTGTTCTCTTGAAAGAGCAAGGGGCAAAGGGTTTCTTCAGAGGCTGGGTGCCTACTTTGATTGGTTACAGTGGTCAAGGCGCCTGCAAATTTGGTTTCTACGAGTTCTTCAAGAAGTATTACTCAGATATTGCTGGACCTGAGAATGCAGTCAAGTACAAGACTTTGATCTATCTTGCTGGCTCTGCTTCGGCTGAGGTTATTGCAGATGTTGCCCTCTGCCCTATGGAGGCTGTGAAGGTTCGTGTGCAGACACAGCCTGGTTTTGCAAAAGGTTTATCTGATGGGCTACCTAAGTTTGTCAAGGCTGAAGGATATGCTGGGTAAGTCAAGGCAAGTGACTGAAACATTGAAATCTATTGTTCTCTGTAACTGTAATCTCACTCTTCTGAAACAATGCTGGGTATGCAGATTGTACAAGGGAATTGTTCCTCTCTGGGGCCGTCAAATTCCATGTAAGTATCTACTATCTACTCCCTGCTCTGTTGTCACCATGAATCCAGATTGCTTTCCTTAGGAGACATTTGCTAGCTGCTACTCTAAATCATATAATGTTTGGGCAGTGGGCACCCTACTAGACAGTCGCTACTCTTAATAATATAATAAATGTTGAAAACTAAATTTATTTGAAGAATGTAATAACCAAGTTGCTCTGTTATTGACGCATAAGTTGTGCCCCCCTAGAGTGCTTATGGTGATAGGAGTGTTACTTCTGCTATCAGGGATACAGTGGAGTGCACTAATCATGCCTTATTATATTCTTGATTTTTGAACATGGTACTATACATTCACGTAATTAAGGGAGCCTAATTATTTGCATGGACATCACAGTCATGCATTTAATTGCACACAGTTCCTCTTGAGATCATAGTATGATTTCCAAGATTTTATGTGTGCATATATTGATATTTCCACACTGCTTGAGCTATACCCATTAAACTGGGCATAGGCTCCAATGGAGTGGTGTACACTATTTATGGACAATGATCTCATTTCTTGCCGGTGACAAATCTTATTGTCTTTAACATACAGTGATATCATGCATTTTCATCATTGCTTTAAGTCTTTTAAGTGTTACACTTCAATTTACAACTGTCTTGTGTGTGTGCAATTCTAGTATATTTTCGCTAGAATTTTTGTGGCACATTGTTCCTGTTATTCGTGAAATCATACTATGATTTCCAAGATTATATACGTGCATATATAGATTTTCCACACTGCTTGAATTCTCTCTGCTGTTCTGAAGTGAAAGTCCAATTAAGTACTAGCATATATTTATGTGTGGGTAGCAACCTCCCAACATTTTTTTCATTTGTTAAAACATTCTTTCATGGTAACCCCAGTATGGTTTTTTCTTGAATATTAACTCTGTTGCACATAGTCATGTTCTTCTCGAAGTCACACAATGATTTTCGAGATATATTTGTGCATATACAGAATTTTCACACTGCTTGAGTTATCTCTGTTATACTAGAGCGAAACTCCAATTACGTGGCGTACATGTTTGTTAAGATTTTACTTTTTGTTTGTTAACACATCTTTCATTGGGACTCAAGTATAGTTTTTTCTAGAATATTAACTCTTCGTTGCACATAGTATTGTTCTTCTTGAAATCACGCAATGGCTTTCAGGATTTATTTTGTGCATACACAGAATTTTCACACTGCTTGAGTTATCTCTGTTATACTAGAGCGAACCTCCAATTACGCGGCGTACATGTTTGTTAAGATTTTACTTTTTGTTTGTTAACACATCTTTCATTGGGACTCAAGTATAGTTTTTTCTAGAATATTAACTCTTCGTTGCACATAGTATTGTTCTTCTTGAAATCACGCAATGGCTTTCAGGATTTATTTTGTGCATACACAGAATTTTCACACTGCTTGAGTTATCTCTGTTATACTAGAGTGAAACTCCAATTACGTGGCGTACATGTTTGTTAAGATATTGCTTTTTGTTTGTTAACACATCTTTCATTGGGACTTCAGTATAGTTTTTTCTAGAATATTAACTCTTCGTTGCACATAGTATTGTTCTTCTTGAAATCACGCAATGATTTTCAAGATATATTTGTGCATACACAGAATTTTCACACTGCTTGAGTTATCTCTGTTATACTAGAGCGAAACTCCAATTACGTGGCGTACATGTTTGTTAAGATATTGCTTTTTGTTTGTTAACACATCTTTCATTGGGACTTCAGTATAGTTTTTTCTAGAATATTAACTCTTCGTTGCACATAGTATTGTTCTTCTTGAAATCACGCAATGATTTTCAAGATATATTTGTGCATACACAGAATTTTCACACTGCTTGAGTTATCTCTGTTATACTAGAGCGAAACTCCAATTACGTGGCGTACATGTTTGTTAAGATATTACTTTTTGTTTATTAACACATCTTTAATTGGGACTTCAGTATAGTTTTTTCTAGAATATTAACTCTTCGTTGCACACAGTATTGTTCTTCTTGAAATCACGCAATGACTTCCAAGATTTATTTGTGCATACACAAAATTTTCACACTGCTTGAGTTCTCTCCGTTGTACTAGAGTGAAACTCCAATTACGTGGCGTACATGTTTGTTAAGATAGATTGCTTTGTTTATTAACACATCTTTCATTGGAACTTCAGTATAGTTTTTTTCTGGAATATTAACTCTTCGTTGCACATAGTATTCTTCTTGAAATCACGCAATGATTTTCAAGATTTATTTGTGCATACACAGAATTTTCACACTGCTTGAGTTCTCTCTGTTGTACTAGAGCGAAACTCCAATTACGTGGCGTACATGTTTGTTAAGATAGATTATTTACTTTTATGCTATGAGAATTTGCTGCTCTTTGGTGTTTCCGTACACATTTATCTTTGGTTGTTAGCACTTGAGCTTTATTACGCTTACGCAAAAAGTCAAATACTAATAATATTGCCTTGAATCGGGACTTGCAAGTTGCAACTGTTTAAATGTGCGTAATTCTGAGACCACACTGATTTTACATATTTTGTTTGCCTGCACAAATATTGCACCCTACATGTGTCACTCTGGTGTTGTGAAACTAGACTCCACTGGAGTGTTCTGCATTAGACAAATATTTATGATGCCTGCCTCAAAGCAGGCGAACACGATGTCCCAAAAAAAGAAGCTGCAGTATAGTTGTTTCTTAGTTTCATTTCTTTTGTTTCTGTTTGCTCCTTTTACCTTTTGTGTAGGCAGCTAGAGCTAGACTCCAATTAGGTGAATTCTGAACTACTTCCTCTGTAAAGAAATATAAAGAGCAAATGGAAATAATAACAGCACCATTGCTGTTGCGGTTTTCTGTTGTCTCCTTGTTTCTGGCATAGCCATGGTCAAGTCAATAGTAATGGAGAATTACTTGCAGTTTAGATTATTTTTCCTTTTGGTAGATTGGTTATGTATATTATTCTTTTGCTTTAACACTGAACACTGGAGATGTGGTAGTCTGCAGCGCGATCAAACTACTAGCTTAATCAGCATCTGATCATTTTGTAAAATGCAGACACTATGATGAAATTTTCCTCCTTCGAGACAATTGTTGAGATGATCTACAAGTACACAATTCCTGCCCCCAAGAGCGAGTGCAGCAAGTCTCTCCAGCTCGGAGTGAGCTTTGCAGGGGGTTACGTTGCTGGAGTGTTGTGCGCAATAGTTTCGCACCCAGCTGACAACCTTGTTTCATTCCTCAACAATGCCAAGGGAGCAACTGTGGGCGACGTGAGCTTTCCTACCTTGTAACTCAAGTCATTGGCCACCTTTTATGTTTGTCTTGGTTTTGTTTCTTATTACAGTAGTATATATTTTTTGCGTGTGCAGGCTGTGAAGAAACTTGGTCTGTGGGGTCTGTTTACTCGTGGTCTCCCTCTGCGTATCGTGATGATTGGTACCCTCACTGGAGCTCAGTGGGGCATCTATGATGCTTTCAAAGTCATGGTTGGACTGTAAGTATTCCATTTTTGTTGGTCCTCGTGCGCATTGGGCCAGCTATTAGTCTTGCTCAGGGTAACTTACCCTAAAAAAACCTTAATTGTGCTTTGGCTTGTGCAGGCCAACTACTGGTGGAGTTGCTCCGACTCCTGCTGCCGCTGGAGAGCAGCTCAAGGGCTGAAGCTTTGATTCTATACTGCATATAATATCTAACAAGACTTTTTGGCGCCGAATTGGATGAGATGACGAAATAGCTCATCTTTCATCCTTTTAAGAGCAAAATTTGATTTTTTTTCAGGACTGCCTAGCCGCGGCCCTGGTAATTAGAAGTCCAAGACAGTTTAGGAACAATTTTCTGCACATGATCGTCTGGTTTAGGACGATTGCCTGGAACCATAGCATACGTTACCCATTTTTTTGAATTGTTATTATATGTCTCAGCTAATCCTGGCAATAAAAGCTGTAATTAAGCGCTTGCTTATGGTTATATATTGCTGGACTGGCTTCACCAGCTTGTTGTTACATTGCTGTGTTTTGAGTCTGCTGTGTTAGAAGGTGTTGTTGCGATCTCGCGGAAAATGCGCAGAGCAACACTGCAATTGACTTACTGGCGCCCGATCGTTCATCAACCAAGCAAACCGCCATTGTCGGCAATGCGCGTCTGGGTACTTCGTACAGCTGTTGTACCGTCGACCAAGTAAAAACCAAGCGTAGGGTTGTTCTACAGTCGACCAAGTAAGAAAGGTTTGAAACAAGGCGCTATTTTCGTACGTAGTAGAATGGCAAGATATGTTGGAGTGTCGCTCTCTGAAACAGACGCCCGGCAAGAGAAGGGATGAAGCCATACGCCAAGCAGGAAAAAGATCTCCGGACTCGTATGAAATACCAAGCTGCCACGTCTTATCGCCTGCTTCTCTAGTTAGTCTCCCGATCCCATGTGGCAGCCTACTGCTGCTACACAGAGGCACGCAACGCAAACTCTGTATGTAGCATCTGCAAATATAGAACGAAAGATTACTCCATACCGCATGGTTAGCGTGGCTGAATGGAGGAAAGACCCGCAGACACATGGCATGGAATCAACGGAAAAAAATGAGAATATGAAACAACGAAATACAACTTTATTAGAAAAATAAGGCCTTGTATAACTCTTGCATGAATACAGGGGGTTGTGTCGATTCTAATAATCCAACTTTGAGTTGTCAACAATCTAAAATGGGTAACACCGTAACAGTGAGTTGTTTTACTCGGTAGCTTTTAGTACTAACTACCTTTGCACAACGGTATAAACTTTGGCACCCTGTGTTACGCGCGCAGAAGATGGCAGGCCAGGATGATCAGTCCGATCCGACCTTCCAAATGGAATCCAGCGACTGGCTGCGGTTCGTCCTCCTCTCGGTCGCTCACCACCACCAGTCAGTCCCCTCCCCTTCCCCTTCACAGCTTCACTCCCTCTCCCCCTTCCACAAACTCCAGTCCAGCCGAGAGTTCTAGAAGCCAACCATAACACTTCCCCTCCGGCACCAGCCTCTCCACCTC
>NW_024115977.1:0-5816 GCF_003073215.2 Triticum urartu | reverse complement strand
CAGCGCGGTGCGGGGGGAGGGTCAGTACCGCGGGCCCATCCAGATCCAGAGCAACGCGCTGGCGGCGCTGGAGGCCATCGACATGTCCGTGGCCGAGGAGGTCATGCGCGAGGGCTGCGTCACCGGCGACCGCATCAACGGCCTCGTCGACGGCATCTCCGGCTCATGGTACGTCCGTCCAACTCGACTCAAATCAGCCGTGCCTTGCCTGCTTATCAACCGCTGCTCACCTGCTCTCTCCCTGCCTGTCGCTTGCTTGTTGTGCCTTGGCCGTTGTGGCACTACTAGTAATAAGTGGGCAACGTGCGCAAACCGATTCCACTGCTGATCCCGCGACCTCCACCGCGCACCCAGACGAGACGAGACGGCGCCGCCCCACCCGGCCGGGCAACAATGAAATGAAAAGAGCCTGCGCGCGGCGGCTTCCCATTCGCCCGTAGGCGTGCCCACACGGCCGCCCAAACGCACCGAGGAGGCCACCACCACCAATCCTGGACTGGACTCCTTTTCTCACCACCACGGGACACCCACGTACACCACCGACTCGGCTCACCTCCGGGCTCCGGCACAGGAGAAATCCATTCCTCCGTTTCCGTGCCCGGTCCGTGGTGTCGGCCCGCATAACAAAATGGGAAAAATTCGCTATCCCGGCACGGCGCGTCGGTACGGTACAGCCCCCCCTCTGCCGGGTTGCGCCCAATGAATCCATGTTCGCGAGTACCGGTGCCCGGCGGTCTCATCCCCATCCCATGTGTCTCTCGCCTAGTAGCTGCCCCATCCCGATCGCCAGGCTAAAATAGCCAGCCTCCCGGGAACGTCTTCTCCTTCTCCTTCTGTGAAGCCAGCCTGACTGACTGCCCATTTGGAGCTCCCTCCAGAGCATGTCCACTGAGACTTTTTAGAGAAAGAAGAAGGAGGAGTCAACCCAACGCTGAACGGCAGCGAGCATACTCTGCTCATCACAAGCTCCACAGCTTCCACTTCCTGGCTGCTTGTCTACTGTCGCCAATTCCTCATGCCATGCTCCAGCTGCACGCGAGTGTCTCCCACGGCGATCTCCGCCACCTCTTCCTCCTCCCGGACAGTGCTCCGCATACTCCCCTTCCGCTCCCCGCGCGCGCCGTATGGACGCCGGCTCTGCCTTTCTGGCTCCGTACGGTGCACTGCGGAGGTCGTTGACGCGGCAATGCACGCGCCCAAGGCGACGGGGCCAAAGCCGCGCGTCCTGGTCGCCGGCGGGGGGATCGGCGGCCTCACCTTCGCGCTCGCGGCCAGGCGGAAGGGCTTCCAGGTGCTCGTGCTGGAGAGGGACATGAGCGCCGTCCGCGGGGAGGGCAAGTACCGGGGCCCCATCCAGCTGCAGAGCAACGCGCTCGCCGTCCTCGAGGCCGTCGACATGCCCGCCGCCGACCAGATCATGGACGCCGGATGCATCACCGGCGACCGCGTCAACGGGATCGTCGACGGCATCTCCGGCTCCTGGTCGGTACTAATCACGTCCCGCTTCCACTCACACGAGTAGCCCACTGCTTGGTTGCTTGTTGGGATCATGAACTTCTACCAAGGATTTGTCCGCTTGCGCCTAAAAATGTTGGGATTTCTCTCTGGCATCAAGTTCTTGTGCAAGCTAGCCTAACAAGACTCTGTTCACGTGGTACAGTGCACTATCGCCACTTGGTACAACCCGATTGGTAGCAGTTCATGCTCACCTGCTTTAGTACGCCATACCATGGCAATTAGTACAGCTCACACTTGATTGGTTAATCGTAGTAGACCTACAATTAGTCAATGATAGCAACACGAGCGAATGAATAACACAATGTAATTTGTTGCTTACTTATCGATGTTGATTTGTATAATTAAATTACATGTAGAGTACTTAGTTGTGCTTATTCTACTGCATATTTGAATTTGCTAGTTGATCAGCTTCAAGATTCATTTGACTGAGCCATGTTGGTATGCAGGTACATCAAGTTTGATACCTTCACTCCTGCGGCTGACAGAGGGCTCCCGGTCACAAGGGTCATTAGCCGCATGACGCTGCAGCAGATTCTTGCCCGTGCTGTCGGCGACGACGCTATAATGAACGATTGCCACGTTGTCGACTTTACTGATGATGGCAACAAGGTGAATCATCAATTCAGTTGTCTTTGAGTGGCCATCTCCGTGCAAAACTGGTTCTCAATGTTATTGAAAAAGTCCAATGTTTGTTTGTAACATTCACCGGATAAGTGCAGGTTACCGCGATATTGGAGGATGGCCGGAAATTTGAAGGTGATCTCTTGGTTGGAGCAGATGGCATATGGTCAAAGGTAATGCAGTCAGTTGCCTTTTCAAAAACAGGATCAAAGTTGACCTTAATAGAGATTTATCTTTTTGAGGGACCTGAATTAATATTTACTTCATTGGATAGGTGAGGAAGTCGCTTTTTGGCGAAACGGATGCATCTTATTCAGAATACACTTGCTACACCGGAATTGCAGACTTTGTGCCTCCTGATATTGACACAGTCGGGTATGTGGCTCAGATCTGAGAAATAAGTACTGTCATTTCCTCTGATTGGAAATACTAATGCGCTTCCCCTTCTTCCTCTGTGAAGGTACCGAGTGTTTCTTGGTCACAAACAATATTTCGTCTCTTCAGATGTTGGTGGTGGTAAAATGCAGTGGTATGCATTTCACAAGGAACCTGCTGGTGGTACTGATCCTGAGAATGGTGAGTGTCCAGAGGGAAGGTTTTGCACTAAGTTAGTTAAATGTTACCTTCCTCTATAGTCTATGATGCCAATGAGGGACATATAGTTGATAGGCATTGCCTATGTGCTTTGTCATCCATGCATCCACTAATGCTGTATATTGACAGGCAAAAAGAACAGACTGCTCGAGATATTTAGCGGTTGGTGTGATAATGTCATAGATCTGCTAAATGCAACTGAGGAGGAAGCAATTCTTCGCCGGGATATATACGATCGGCCACCTACTATCAACTGGGGGAAAGGTCGTGTCACCTTGCTTGGTGACTCTGTCCATGCTATGCAGCCAAATCTGGGACAGGGTGGTTGCATGGCTATCGAGGTACATAATTACTTAGCCATGCGTATGATATCATTGTCATTATCAGAAATTCGGCATGGTGGATAGGTTTCCTGCCTTGGTGTTGTGAGATACAGTACTCGCTGATCAATAACTTGTCACTTGTTATAGGATGGTTACCAGCTGGCTGTAGAGCTTGAGAAGGCCTGGGAAGAGAGTGTCAAGTCTAGAACTCCTGTGGACGTTATTTCCTCCTTGAGGAGGTAACTATTTCTTTCCTTGTGTTGTACTCGTAGCATGTTAGTTTGTTCAGATGGTATTGCTTTTAGCATCCAGTAGAATACTAACAGAATCCAATTCCAAAGCTGCCCTATTATTATGTCCTTGGTAAGTCTGACTGATGGGCATGGTATTTGTTTGCATGTTTGTCTGCAGTTATGAGAAGGAGAGAAAGCTACGTGTTGCTATCATACATGGATTGGCAAGAATGGCGGCAATCATGGCTACCACTTACAGACCATATCTAGGTGTGGGTCTGGGACCTTTGTCGGTAAGTCAAGAACTACACAGCTTTGTACTTCTAAACACATTTAGTTGGTTTTTGTCTCTCGTCCTGATTAAAACTGCTTGTTGAGTTGGCCACCCGTGATTTTATTGGACATATGAAGCAAGGTTTAAAACTAGATTACCTGCTTCATGAGAGTATTATCAAACAATGCAGACTAAAATTACTATATGGATATTTGTCACATGTAGTTTTTGACAAAGTTGAGGATACCGCATCCTGGAAGAGTTGGCGGCAGATTTTTCATCAAGGTTGGAATGCCTTTGATGCTGAGCTGGATTTTAGGTGGCAACAGGTGATTCTTTTGAGCTATAAGTTTGTTTCCATTTCGAGCTCATAAGTAAATAGTGCTATACTTTTTAATGGAATTTGTAAATACAGAACAATATTTGATTTTCATTAGGGTTAGATACCTTCTCACCATGCACAGAAGTGCACAGAAGGACTTCCCAATTGTCTCTTCTTACTCACCATCTATTAATCATGATGGAAATACGATATGAATATTGTTTTTGATATGCAGCTCAAAGCTGGAAGGAAGACCGTTAAGTTGCCGGCTTTCTGACAAGGTATATTTCTAAAAGACATGTAAACACTAATAACTACTACAAAACAAGATAACTATTTGAAAATCTCTGACATTTAGCATCCCACCGTAGGCAAGCAACCAGCTTGGTCGATGGTTTCAGGATGACGATGCATTGGAACAAGCTATGGGTGGAGAGTAAGTTCATTGCTTATCCTCTGGTTTCATTTTGAACCAGACATGTTCTGCATACTACTTTCAGCGCCTTTGAAAAGAGTAGTTATTTGAGTGACACTATTCACAGGTGGTACCTCTTCCCTATGAGCTCTGGAGGCGACTCTGCCTTGCAGCCCATTCGTTTGATCAGGGATGAACAGAGGACACTCTCTATTGGGTAGGTGTACATAGCAAAAACATTTCTCTTTATACAGCACTTTTTTCCTCAAGGCGTTGCAGGATAAAACAAATGTCTCTTTTTCTTGGCAGAAGCAAACCAGATCCGAGCAATTCTGATTCTTCGTTGTCGTTCCCCTTGCCACAAGTAAGTTATTAAGATGATATGTGGCAAATTTTTAGTGTAACCCGTTTAATCCTCAAAATTGCACTCATGGCTGCATTTTCCTTTGTCGATAAACTTGTTAACTTCCCTTTGATCTGTTGAACTTCCTTGCAGGTATCAGAGATCCATGCTACTATCACATGCAAGAATAAGGGTTTCTATTTGACCGATCTGGGAAGCGAGCACGGTACATGGTTTAACGAGTAAGTTCTGAGAGCAGCCTGATTCCACTCTCTTGCTCCAGAAGTCGAAACTTTACAATGTTAACCCGTTCTCTTGCGTGTGGAATCTCCAGCAACGAGGGCAGACGCTACCGGTTACCTCCAAACTTCCCAGTTCGTTTCCACCCTTCCGATGCCATCGAATTTGGCTCAGACAAGAAGGTAGCCATATCCTGTTCTCTCCATATCTTTCTTACCTTTGCTTCCTATCTGCCCGATGATCCAGTCAATCATGATTCGTCGTGGAATGCCCACTTCTGGATTCAGAACTCTGATCAGTTTGTGCAAATTTGCAGGCCATGTTCCGGGTGAAGGTGCTGAGCACGCTTCCGTACGACTCCGCGAGAGGAGGGGGAGAAGTTCTGCAGGCAGCATGAGTGGGGACTTCAACGACCCCTTGTCACCAGCCACTGTACAGCATTCTTCAGTAAACAGCCGACACTGCATCATGGAAAGAAAAAGAATTGTAACTTTTGCACTCATCCAGATATCCAAAGCAGGATTTTGAGTAGCTTCTGACAGAATTACTACGTTGCAGTTCTACGAAAAAGAACTGAGGGTGTACAATAGGGTAGGCAATTTTTAGCTGTTGCCACTGTAATACTGTACCTAGTACAGTACATTGTTGTGCCTATTAACACGTGTTCATACTGAAAGATAGAAATATTGCGTAATCAAGCCCAAGGCAATTATAGCATGAACACCATGACGCAATGGACCAAAGGAAAAACACCATGATTCGTTCCAAGGCATATGCACCAGTAGTCTGTAGTTCGATATTTTCTCTTCGTGGTAAGAGCGAGAGTTAGGACTTAGGACCCAGGAATCAACTTAGTAGAAAAAAGTAATCGTCAGCAGCTGAACCTTAGGATCATGACGGCGGATCCAAGACACGCGGTGGTGTGGTCTTCGC
>NW_024115976.1:0-51235 GCF_003073215.2 Triticum urartu | reverse complement strand
GGGGACTCAGCAATCTCGCACCCTCGCGATCAAGACTATTTAAGCTTATAGGTAAGGCGATGATGAGGACATCAATACCATTGTTACACCCACAGCCCCTACTGTTACATATACTGGACCAATTACTAGAGCTCGCGCACGCCAATTAAATTACCAGGTACTTTCGTTTCTTGGTAATGATTCTAATGTTCATGAGATTATGATGCTGCCTAAATTGGATACATTTGTTTTGCTTTCAAATGAAGGGCCTAGCTTGGAGAAGGATGAACATTGGAGCAAGAACACGAATGGAGTTGATGGTATGCGCAAGGGGATCAAGAACGGAGTTACAAGTGATGATTTCAGGACTTTGAAGCCGCCATAAGGAGTGCATGAAGCCATGGACGAAATATACAAGATGCCACTTCATAATATTCGTCCATAGGCTATTCTAGGTGCTGCGTCACCTTATTAATGGGCCAGGCCCATGTAATTTCGAAATACTTAAGTATAGGCTATTTTTAGAGTCCGTATGTGTGGGGAAACAAGAGTTAGGGTTGGTTTCGGACCCCACCCTCAAGGGCCACGAAATTCCCCTCTCTTCCTCCATATATACAGCCTTAGGGTGTCGTTTAGACTTTGGGTTTTGTTTAGATTAAAAGTTCGCCATAGCTGCAACTTCGCGTACTTCGTTTGTGTCCAACGACCAGACCAAGACGTCACAGAACCCCACCTTGATCAATAAAGATTTCATCTTATATTCGCAATATCCAGATTGCAACCTCAGTTTCTTGCTTGTTCTTCGTTTGCTCGCAGGAAACAGGCCCTCGTGGTCAGGCTGATCGTGCTCCGGCGTGGTCAATAACCCCTCGGAAGTTGGTTTAGCGATTGCTAAGGCGCGACGTCTTGTAGATTAGATCGAGTCTGTTCTTCATACCTACAGTCCACGAAAAAAAAGCCACACAAAAAAATTAGGGTTAGTTCATCATATCCGAACCAATCTGAGCCTTTGCATAATTTTTTTAGGGTTTTTGCTTTGTTGAATTTGCGGTTGCATCGTCGTGTCAAGTTGCTGGTCTTAGAGTCTAGTCTTTTAGAGTTTCGAGTTCTGGTCATAAGTTGTCACGCCGCCGCCGCACCATCATCATCGCCCATCTACCACTTTTGCTTATCCGCCACCGCTCTGAATCCATCCATATACCACCACCAATCCGTATCCATATACCACCATCAATCCTATCCATATACCACCACCGCTACCATATACCACCACCGCTGCCATATACCACAACCATATATCCACCACCAATCCGAGTTCTTCTCATATTAGGTTTGTTCTTGAGATCAATCTAAATTCCGATTCGTGTTTCCTTGCCTGCGTATGTCTCGGAAAAAAAAGTCTGGAGACCCCCGGGCAGTTTTTAGGCCAAAATTTTCACGGGCAATTTTTTTTCCCTATCCTATTTTTAGGCTTTTCTGAGTCTTTTGAGCCACGTGCCATCATAGTGATTTTTTGTCGCACTTTTTCGTCGTCGCTGCCCTGATTTCCGAAAAAAAAGTGAAAAAAAATTTCGTGCCCATCCTATCAGTTTGACGAGGGAAGAGTTTTGAGACACTCGCCATTATAGTGATTTTTCGCAAAAAAAAGAGGAGCGCAAAAAAAGGAGCGCAAAAAAAAGAGAGCAAAAAGAGAGTTCCAGAGTGTGCTTTTCCCTTATTTACGATGCAGCGCCGTGATTTTGTTAGTGTTCTAGGCTCGCGTCTCTAGCACGGTCTAGCCTAGGACCAGCACAGTACCGTCGTTGAGCGTTTATTCAACTTTGCATCTCTGAATTGATTATTGCTGACCCTTTTTGCTACCATACTATAAGCTTCCCAGCTCCACATACATCTACGTCGTGCGTTTGACTCTCCCTGGCAATCGCTCTATCCAAGCTTTGAGAGTTTTGACTACGACGGTTGCCGATCACCGCCTGCTGCTGGGTAAGAACTGGTAAGAATTTGAGATTTGCTTGACGGATTTGTGACACCCGCACCACCACCTCTTGTTAGTAGTCTGTAGGATCATATTCTTGTGTGTTTCTATTGCTGCTAACCATGGCAGGATCACAAGCCGACGAGACTGACTGGGAGAACTTGACGAACAAGGAGTTCATGATACGTTTCAGCAAATGATGAATGGACAGGTGCAAGATGTGATAAACAGATTTGAAGAGGCCATGGAGAAGATAGATGGCATGGAGAAGACGTTTGAAACAAAGCTCGATAAAGCTCGATAACAAGTTTGTTGAATTGCTTTCGCGTTTTCCACCACCACCACCGGCTGCTCCTGCCGCACCTCTGCAACAACAGCAACAACACCGACTACCTCCACGTCGGGAAACAGCCCTCCGCCGAGCGAGCCGTGTCCCTCTTCAGTCGGGCCAAACTGCTGGTGCTGCTGTTGATACTTCTGTGGCTCCTACTGCTGATGTGGAGGAGGATGCTTATGTGGGAGATTATGAGGATGAGGTTGATCAAAATCAGAACTACGTGCCACCAACAGCACAGCAACCACCAGGTCGTCCACATGCAAATAATGGCAATGGTAGGGCTCACCCTCAGGTACGAGATCATGACCATCTCCCTAAACTAAAATTGAATATTCCACCATTTGAGGGTAGATATGTTCCTGATATATATCTTACTTGGGAGTTAGAAACTGAACAACGATTTACATGTTTACAATATCCCGAGGAGAGACGTGTTCCTGCTGCTGTTTGTGCTTTCACTAGTTTTGCATGTGTTTGGTGGTCTGAGCATTGTAGATTATATCCTATTCCGGCTACTTGGGCTGCTTTGAAAACTGCTATGCGTACTCGTTGGGTTCCACCGTATTATCAACGTGAATTACTTCAAAAATTGCAGCGCTTAAGACAGGGAAAAAATTCTGTAGAAGAATATTATCAGGAATTACAAACTGGCATGATTAGATGTGGTATTGTTGAGGAGAATGAAGCTATGCTTGCACGTTTTATGGGTGGATTAAATAGAGAGATTCACACGATTCTAGAGTATAAGGAGTATACTAATATCACTCGTTTATTCCATCTTGCTTGTAAAGCTGAACGTGAAGTGCAGGATCGACAGGCATTGGCGCGGACTAACTTTTCTGCAGGTCGACCTTCTTCATGGACACCACGTGCATCATCTACTTCCACACGTTCTGCTTCACCGGCGCCTCCGTCGGCTGCCACCTCCAACCGTGATACAATAAAGCAGGCACAATCACCACTATCTGCCAAGAGCACACCTTCTGGGCCTGCA
Organism: Triticum urartu; assembly: GCF_003073215.2. NCBI lineage: Eukaryota > Viridiplantae > Streptophyta > Magnoliopsida > Poales > Poaceae > Triticum > Triticum urartu. The sequence goes on along the minus strand of NW_024115976.1, from coordinate 47,950 downwards.
AAGAGCTCTTCTTCATCCATGGCATCAACAGGGCAAACACATGATATTATTTGTCGACGTTGCAAGGGTGGAGGTCATTATGCGAGAGAATGCCCATCTAAGCGTGTGATGATTGTTACTGAGGATGATGGGTATGAGTCCGCTAGTGACTATGATGAGGAGACTTTGGCTCTTATTACACGTGACGAACACGGTGGAGACGATTCTGATCATGAGACGCAATACATGGCTCCTGAAGATGCTGACAGGTATGAATGTTTAGTTGCTCAACGTGTTTTGAGTGTGCAGGTTACACAAGCTGAGCAAAATCAGAGGCATAATTTGTTCCATACAAAGGGAGTTGTGAAGGAACGTTCTGTTCGCGTGATCATAGATGGAGGGAGCTGCAATAACTTGGCTAGCATGGAGATGGTGGAGAAGCTATCTCTCACCACAAGACCACATCCACATCCTTACTACATCCAATGGTTCAACAACAGCGGCAAGGTTAAGGTAACACGTACTGTTCGTGTGCATTTTAGTATCTCTACATATGCTGATTATGTTGATTGTGATGTGGTACCTATGCAAGCATGTTCCTTATTACTTGGTAGACCATGGCAATTTGATAAAAATTCTGTACACCATGGTAGAAACAATCAGTATACTCTTGTTCATAACGATAAAAATATTACTTTGCTTCCTATGACTCCTGAATTCCATTTTGAAAGATGATATTAATAGAGCTAATAAAGCAAAACAGGAGACAAATAAGAGTGAAAATCAGATTGTGGCAAAAGAATTTGAGCACCAAATGAAGCCTAATAATAAACCATCTACTGTTGTTTCTGAAATTAAATTGAAAAGTGCATGTTTACTTGCCACCAAATCTGATATTGATGAGCTAGATTTTAGCAAATCTGTTTGCTAGTGCTTTTGTGTGCAAAGAGGCATTATTTTCATTCGAGGACGTGCCTTCCTCTTTGCCCCCTGCTGTCACTAACATTTTGCAGGAGTTCGCTGACGTCTTTCCACAAGACGTGCCACCGGGATTACCACCTATTCGAGGGATTGAGCATCAAATTGACTTAATTCCCGGTGCTTCGCTACCCAACCGTGCACCATACCGTACCAATCCAGAGGAGACGAAGGAGATTATGCGTCAAGTACAAGAACTGCTCGACAAAGGTTATATACGCGAATCCCTTAGTCCTTGTGCTGTTCCTATCATTTTAGTGCCGAAAAAGGATGGTACGTCGCGTATGTGCGTTGATTGTAGAGGCATTAATAATATTACTATTCGTTATCGTCATCCTATTCCTAGGCTAGATGATATGCTTGATGAATTGAGTGGCTCTACAATATTCTCCAAAGTTGATTTGCGTAGTGGATACCATCAAATTCGTATGAAATTGGGAGATGAATGGAAAACAACATTTAAAACTAAGTTTGGATTATATGAGTGGTTATTCATGCCTTTTGGGTTAACTAATGCACCTAGTACTTTCATGAGATTAATGAACGAAGTTTTACGTGCTTTCATTGGACGATTTGTGGTAGTTTACTTTGATGACATATTGATTTATAGCAAATCTTTGGAGGAACATTTGGAACATTTATGTGCTGTTTTTATTGCTCTACGTGATGCACGTTTGTTTGGTAACCTCGAAAAGTGCACCTTTTGCACCGACCGGGTATCTTTTCTTGGCTATGTTGTTACTCCACAGGGAATTAAAGTTGATAAAGCCAAGATTGAAGCTATTGAGAGTTGGCCGCATCCCAAAACGGTCACACAAGTGAGGAGTTTCCTTGGCCTTGCTGGTTTCTATAGGCGTTTTGTGAGAGATTTCAGCACCATTGCTGCACCTCTCAACGAGCTTACAAAGAAGGATGTGCCTTTTGTTTGGGGTACCGCACAGGAAGAAGCCTTCACGGTATTGAAAGATAAGTTGACACATGCTCCTTTACTCCAACTTCCTAATTTCAATAAGACTTTTGAGCTTGAATGTGATGCTAGTGGAATTGGATTAGGAGGTGTGTTATTACAAGATGGAAAACCTGTTGCATACTTTTCTGAAAAATTGAGTGGGCCTAGTCTGAACTATTCTACTTATGATAAAGAATTATATGCTCTTGTTCGGACCTTAGAAACATGGCAACATTATTTATGGCCCAAGGAATTTGTTATACATTCTGATCATGAATCTTTGAAACACATTAAAAGTCAAGCAAAACTGAACCGTAGACATGCTAAATGGGTTGAATTCATTGAGACTTTCCCTTATGTCATTAAACACAAGAAGGGTAAAGAAAATGTTATTGCTGATGCCTTGTCTCGTCGTTATACTATGCTTTCACAACTTGACTTTAAAATATTTGGTTTGGAGACCATCAAAGATCAATATGTTCATGATGCTGAATTTAAAGATGTATTGCAGAATTGTAAGGAAGGGAGAACTTGGAACAAGTTCGTTCTTAACGATGGATTTGTGTTTCGTGCTAACAAGCTATGCATTCCAGCTAGCTCCGTTCGTCTTTTGTTGTTGCAGGAGGCGCATGGAGGAGGATTAATGGGACACTTTGGCGTCAAGAAGACGGAGGATATACTTGCTACACATTTCTTTTGGCCAAAGATGAGACGGGATGTTGAGCGTTTTGTTGCTCGCTGCACTACATGGTCAAAGAGCTAAGTCACGACTCAATCCTCATGGTTTATATATGCCTTTGCCTGTACCTAGTGTTCCTTGGGAGGATATATCTATGGACTTTGTTTTAGGTTTACCTCGAACAAAGAAGGGGAGGGATAGCATATTTGTTGTCGTGGATAGGTTCTCGAAAATGGCACACTTTATACCATGTCATAAAAGCGATGATGCTGTTAATGTTGCTGATTTGTTCTTTCGTGAAATTATTCGCTTACATGGTGTGCCAAATACTATTGTTTCAGATCGTGATACTAAATTTCTTAGCCACTTTTGGAGATGTTTATGGGCTAAGTTGGGGACTAAGCTGCTTTTTAGTACTACTTGTCACCCCCAAACTGATGGACAAACTGAAGTAGTCAATAGAACATTGTCTACTATGCTTAGGGCTGTTTTGAAGAATAACAAGAAAATGTGGGAAGAATGCTTGCCTCATATTGAATTTGCTTATAATCGCTCATTGCATTCTACTACTAAGATGTGCCCTTTTAAAATTGTGTATGGTTTCCTACCTCGTGCACCTATTGATTTGTTGCCTCTTCCATCTTCAGAGAAGGTTAATTTTGATGCTAAAGAACGTTCTGAATTGATTTTAAAAATGCATGAGTTAACTAAGGAAAACATTGAGCGTATGAATGCTAAATATAAACTTGCTGGAGATAAGGGTAGAAAACATGTTGTGTTTGCGCCTGGAGATCTTGTTTGGTTACATTTGCGTAAAGATAGATTTCCTAATCTGCGCAAATCAAAGCTAATGTCACGTGCTGATGGTCCTTTTAAGGTGTTAGAGAAAATAAATGATAATGCATATAAACTTGAGCTACCTGTAGATTTTGGGGTTAGTCCCACTTTTAACATTGCAGATTTGAAGCCTTATTTGGGTGAGGAAGATGCGCTTCCGTCGAGGACGACTTGATTTCAAGAAGGGGAGGATGATGAGGACATCAATACCATTGTTACACCCACAGCCCCTACTGTTACATATACTGGACCAATTACTAGAGCTCGGGCACGCCAATTAAATTACCAGGTACTTTCGTTTCTTTGTAATGATTCTAATGTTCATGAGATTATGATGCTGCCTAAATTGGATACATTTGTTTTGCTTACAAATGAAGGGCCTAGCTTGGAGAAGGATGAACATTGGAGCAAGAACACGCATGGAGTTGATGGCATGCGCAAGGGGATCAAGAACGGAGTTACAAGTGATGATTTCAGGACTTTGAAGCCGCCATAAGGAGTGCATGAAGCCTTGGACGAAATATACAAGATGCCACTTCATAATATTCGTCCATAGGCTATTCTAGGTGCTGCGTCACCTTATTAATGGGCCAGTCCCATGTAATTTCGAAATACTTAAGTATAGGCTATTTTTAGAGTCCGTATGTGTGGGGAAACAAGAGTTAGGGTTGGTTTCGGACCCCACCCTCAAGGGCCACGAAATTCCCCCCTCTTCCTCCATATATACAGCCCTTAGGGCGTCGTTTAGACTTTGGGTTTTGTTTAGATTAAAAGTTCGCCATAGCTGCAACTTCGCGTACTTCGTTTGTGTCCAACGACCAGACCAAGACATCACAGAACCCCACCTTGATCAATAAAGCTTTCATCTTATATTCGCAATATCCCGATTGCAATCTCAGTTTTTTGCTTGTTCTTCGTTTGCTCACAGGAAACAGACCCTCGTGGTCAGGTTGATCGTGCCCCGGCGTGGTCAATAACCCTCGGAAGTTGGTTTAGCGATTGATAAGGCGCGACGTCTCGCACGTTCGTAGTCGGATCGTCAAGGTCGACTCCCACAGAAAACGACAGCCACCATCTCATCGAAACATCGGGACACCTTAGCCTTTATCATGGTCTGGTCGTTGGACACAAACGAAGTACGCGAAGTTGCAGCTATGGCGAACTTTTAATCTAAACAAAACCCAAGGAAAATGCTACTAGATGGATCTACTTATATAGGAGCAAGGGGTGGCGACCAAGGAGGTGGGAGGACGTCCCAAGGCAGCCTAAAACTAACCCTAGGTCGTACAAGGCTCATGGGCCCAAGTGGAGGTGATGCAACACCTTTGGGCTTGTAGTTTGACTCGGATTCTGTTGCAACGTCAGACTGTTTCGTCCGTCACTCAACGCTCCGGACGAATTTGAAGGTGAATCCAATTGGGTTGGAAAGAGCACGAAATCTAGTTTCCAACAAAAAAAGAATCACCCAATTCGGAGTCCGTATGAAAAAGTTGTTGGCGTTTTGAGTCAGGTATGTCTGTGCAGTCCGAATTTGAATCCAGAACGTGAAAGACTTGGACTCTATCTTATCTTGGCCCAAAAATGACGTGAGAGGACTTTTTGAACACAACATAAACTTCTCCTTTTCCCTTATCTTCATATGTGGATTGTACAAATGTCCCATACACCTGCAATTAGACAAACACAAAAGTGTGTGAAGTATTTTTGTTCTGGATAACATAAATAGATTATTGAATAGTTTGCATTAGAAATCACCTAACAAATATGCATGTATGCAATATTTTTGGTCGTATCCAAGGTAGTCATGTCCTCATCAACAGGTAATCATGACACGATTTGCATGCAGGGACTTGTCCAACTCGCGCGATCACCAAGGCATCATGGGGAAGTGGAGACGCCCACGTCCAATCAACCGCCACACGGCGCCCGAGGCCGCAGGCTGTTAGGGCCCGCGGCGCTTCGCCCTTGCCCTTTCAGCTCTCGGCACAATCAAGTCCGGGCGCACCTTGGGCCCGGGGGCTACTGTCGGCGTTCTGGGAACGGGGGTCCCCAGACTTGCCTGCCTGCGGCCTGCGGCCTGCGGTGTGGGTCAAATGGGGGCCCAGCGCGACCCATCTTCACCAACACAAGACTCAAGACCCTCGCGGGGCGGACGACACGGCGCATCCTCAGGCGCAGCCTCATCAGGCTGGCTCGCGAGGAGGCAGAGAGATCAAGGCAGGGTACCTCGCGAGGTGCCCATGACGCAAGCCATGACGACTCAGGGCGCCAGGCGGGCGCCAGCGCGCGCAGCGTCCTTCTTTCCTCTTTGGTGCGAAGGGCGCAAGCGCAGCCGCGGAGTACCGAGGCATCAGGCAAAGGTTGCCATTTCGGTGCAACGAGACCAAGACCAGGAGGACTACGAAACGGAGGTCGCCATGGAGCCCAGCACGGCGTCACCACCGAGCCTTTGGCAGGGGAAGACCAACTTTAGTCAGGATAAGTGTACCTGCTGTCCTCCTTCAAATTAGCCCGCCATTGTTGGCTCCCTTCCCACTCAATATTTGGGAAGAGGACCAGGGCCTTTATAAATAGGATCAGCCACCCCCAGGGTAGAGGGATCGAGGAATCTAGCAATCTGGAATCTGGAGGGCATCGAGAGAGAAAGGGGGAGATGGTCGACAAGTGAGAGTAAAGCAGAGAGAGTGAGTGAGAGAGAGAAGGGTGACTGAACTCTTCCTAGCAGTTCATCACCTCAGCCAAGAACAGACCCTCGCGAGGCTGTTCTTCCTTGTATTGTTCATCATCACCAGCCCCAAGAGGCAATCCACCAACCACACACTGGAGTAGGGTATTACACCACAACGGTGGCCCGAACCAGTATAAATCTCGTGTCCCTTGTGCAGTTCTTTTAGTAGTCTAGATCTTTGCGAGACGGTGAGGTAGAAGGCGTGATCTCCGCGCGCACCCCAGTGTTTGAACCTTAAGGGTCTGCCGGAACCCGTGATCCGACACTTGGTTTACTACCGGTAGATTGCCTATCAAGTTTCGTATCATTTGGACTTCGTTTGATACTCCTACGGTTAACCGAGGGACCAAAAAGGCCTCGTGTGTTGCAGCCCAACACCCCTCCAATTTGGCCCAAAACCCACCTAAACCTGCTCCATTATCTAGAGCGTTCGATCACGATCGCGTGGCCGCAAACCGCACCTCATTTGGACTCTCCTAACTCCCTCTATGCCTATAAATAGGTCCCCCTCGAAAAATCCCGGATCCCCTCCTCCCCTAACCCTAAAAAAATCGTCCCTCCGCCGTCGGACGTGTCCGCACCCGCCGGACACGCCCGCGCCGCCGCGCCCAGCCACCCAGGAGCCGCCACGTGGCCTCCCGCCTCCGTCCACCGCGCCGGCCCGCTCGGGCCAGAGGCTGGCCCCCGCAGCCCGGTCGCCGCGCGCCGCCGCCCGTCTCCTCCAGCCGCCTGCCCGCGCCCGAAGCCCGCCGCCGTCCGCCAACTCCCGCGCCCCGCCCCGCCGCACAAGCTCACCGCCCCGCTGCTGGATCTTCGCCGCCCCGCCGCCGTTTCCTCGCCGCCCGGCCGGATCCGGCTAGATCCGGCCGGAGAGGAGCACCCGGTGCCCGGATCTCGTCGGCCCCCGCCCTCCTCGTCCTTCTACGACCTCGCCGGAGCAGCCGCCACCTCGCTGGAGTTCTGCCTCGGTTCGCGTGCCGGGTCAAACCCTAGATCCGGAGGTGTTTTTTTTCTACTAAGTCCCCGATTTCCAGTTTCAAGTGCTCCTGTTCATCGTGCCGTAACTTTGCATCCGTGGCTCCGATTCATGCATATAGCATATCAAATTGTTCGTTTCAGAGAGCACATCATTTCTTTCCATTGCATCATTTTCATTTGAGTTCATCTTGATGCCCGAAATGCTGTTAAAAGGAGGCTACTTGAGATAATTGTCAGATCTGCTACTCCATTTAGCTTTTTGTCATTTTTGCCATGATTATTGTGTGCATGATATGCCCTGATGCTCTACATATGTTTTGTTAAGGGTTTTGTCATCTTTCCAGAGGTGCAACCCATGTTTTTTTTGTGATGTGTGTGGTGACTAGTGCAAGCTTGCAAAGTGGTGCACTTGGTAATTCTGTTTTCAGGGACTTAGCAATTCAACTAAGTTCTTGAGCTGTTTATCTCATGTTGCCATATGTTCATGTTGTTCCCGAGTGATCCGTGCCTCTTTTGAGGATGATCAGTAAGGATGTTTTATTAATCTTGTGGTGCTCTATCCATCCATGTCTTTGTTTGCAATTATGGAGCACCCTAGCTTGAGTCAATCGAGCTCTACTTTTACTACTTTGTGAATCTGGGCAGATTGTCAACTTGTTTGCAATTTTGCCGATGATGTTCTAGTTGATCCGTGCATGCTATGCTATTGTTCTTGCCATGTATAGCTTTCATTTTGTGTGTTCTTGATAGATGTATGCTTAGCTTTTCATGACTTGCACCGTAGTGAGTGCATCGAGCTCGTAAACATGCCTACTTGAGTTATGTTTCAGCATGTGCCAGTTTTCACTAAGTCTGAAAACAGATTATGCTTTTGCTATGTTCACATGCTTGTTAGTATATTTTCTGATCCCTTTTGGCTCAAGGTCACTAAGGGACATTTGTTAAGATTTTTGAGTAGCTCCATGCCATGTTTTACTTTGCCTTGTTCAGGTCTTGTAGCATGTAGTTTTGTTGCTCCGAAGAGTGCTACCTGATCTGAAATTCCAGACAAGTGTTAATTTCACAAAGTTTGAGATCTGCTTACCATATGCATTTTTGCCATGCTTGTTTGAACCTGTTAATGGATGATTTGGCCGTGGCTCAGTGCTAGACTTTTGTTAAGCATCTTGAATGCATCCCTGCCATGTATTTTGTTGTCATGTTTGGGTGCTGTAGCATGTTCATCTCATTGCATTTAGATGGCTACTTGCTGTAAATCGCAGACCGGTGTCATATTTGAATCGCTTGCCATTTCCAAACCGTAACTCCGATTCCGGCGTTCTTTATATTGTTTTCAAGCGACTTCACCTCATCCTTCCAGTGGCACACTTGGATTTCCATGTTGAGGCCAGGTTCATGCATTCCCTGTCATATCTTGCATATGCATCCCACATCGCATCCCGCATAGCATACCATCATTGCATCATATTGTTTGATCCTTGCACGTGGTTGATTGTGTCCTTGTTGCTTGTTTGTCTTGTTTGGGTAGAGTCGGGAGACGAGTTCACTAACGAGGAGCCCGTTGAGTTTGCTTTCGAGGATCCAGTCAACTCTGACAGCTTTGCAGGCAAGATGATCATACCCTCGAAATCACTACTATCTTTGCTATGCTAGTTTGCTCGCTCTTTTGCTATGCCAACGATACGATGCCTACCATTTGCTTTCAAGCCTCCCAAATTACCATGTCAAACCTCTAACCCACCATGTCCTAGCAAACCGTTGATTGGCTATGTTACCGCTTTGCTTAGCCCCTCTTATAGCGTTGCTAGTTGCAGGTGAAGATTGGAGGCCGTTCCTTGTTGGACATTTATTTACTTGTTGGGATATCATTATATTGCCATGTTATCTTAATGCATCTATATACTTGGTAAAGGGTGGAAGGCTCGGCCTCTCGCCTAGTGTTTTGTTCCACTCTTGCCGCCCTAGTTTCCGTCATATCGGTGTTATGTTCCCGGATTTTGCGTTCCTTACGCGGTTGGGTTATAATGGGAACCCCTTGATAGTTCGCCTTGATTAAAGCTTTTCCAGCAATGCCCAACCTTGGTTTTACCATTTGCCACCTAGCCTCTTTTCCCTTGGGTTTCCGGAGCCCGTAGTCGGGCCATGAGTGTTTGGATGATGTATGTTATTTATGTACTTGATTGACGTGGCGAGTGTAAGCCAACTATGTTATCCCTTTTATTATCTATATTACATGGGATGTTTGTGATGATTGCCTGACTTGCGACATATGCCTTCAATGCGATTATGTCTCTAAGTCGTGCCTCGACACGTGGGAGCTATAGTCGCATCGAGGGTGTTACACCGCCGGTGATCTTCAGCCGTTGTTGCCGCCGTCTTGTTCACCGGTGTCGACACCAAGCTCCACCATGCAGTCACTGTGAATACAAGGCCTGGCCTTTGTGTTACTTCAAAAGAATCAGCGCCCTCCTTTGGTTCAAGTACCCAGCAGCAGTCTAGTTGTTTATCCATGCACGCTCGCTCCAGGGAGGTCGTGGGTTCGAGTCCCAGGCGCCCTAGTTTTTGCCCTATTTTTTTCCTTTACTGTTGCGCGCACACACACATTTAGCGCTCACTCGGTCCAAGTCCTCCTGGGCCGCTGCAGGTTGCTGCAATCCAGCCCGTGCATATTTTTCCAGTCTATGTATTTTAGCTTTTTCAAGTGCATTGCATATTTACATAAATGCCACTCTTTTGTATTGTTAATAACTAAATATGCATGCATCCAAATTAGACAAACTATATATGTAAAATGCTTAGAATTTTATCTAGTTTTACAATATTCAACTTTCATCCATGTTAAAAATGTTTTACTTACTGTGTGATTAAGTTTGCTTAAATAACATGCTAAAATGTTTTATTTCATAACTAAATAACCGTAGCTTCTAATTAAATAAACTATATATGTAACTAGCTTAGAAAAATGCATAGATTAACTTGGTGCACTTTATTTTCCTGTTTAACAACAATAAAATATGGTTTAGGGAAGAACAGTACCAACTCTAAAATTTGCATATGAGGATTTTCCGGAATTGTTGTTTGTTGTTTCCTGCCTCATTTAAAATTGCCTAAATAGTTAGTCTATTTATGCTTCACCCTTTTGCCATGTTTAATAACATTTAATATTGTTGAGTAGCATAAACGGGAGTGAGCTAAATAATGGAATGTGGTGTTTCATCAATATGCAAGTCGTTGAATATTGAGCTCCACTTAATCTGTAGTATTGTTTGTTGCACTTTGCCACGCCTTGAATCTTTAACCGGACATGCATCATACTTGAATGTGCATCTTGCCATGATTATGCTTGTTGGTTTAACATGTTGTTTGCTCCTTTCTAGTGTTGCTTCTTCTTGTTAGTTCCGGTAACGTCGCGTTTGTGAGGATCCGTTCGACTACGTCCGTTTGTCTTCTTCATGGACTCGTTCTTCTTCCTTGAGGGATTTCAGGCAAGATGACCATACCCTTGAAATCACTTCTATCTTTGCTTGCTACTTGTTCTCTCTATCGCTATGTCGCGCTACCTACCACTTGTTATATCATGCCTCCCATATTGCCATGTCAAGCCTGTAACCCACCTTCCTAGCAAACCGTTGTTTGGCTATGCTACCGCTTTTGCTCAGCCCCTCTTATAGCGTTGCAAGTTGCAGGTGAAGTTGAAGTTTATTCAATGTTGGAACATGGATATGTTAGGATATCACAATATCTCTTATTTAATTTAATGCATCTATATACTTGGTAAAGTGTGGAAGGCTCGGCCTTATGCATGATATTTTGTTCCACTCTTGCCACCCTAGTTTCCATCATACCAATGTTATGTTCCTTGATTTTGCGTTCCTTGTGCGGTTGGGTGTTATGGGAACCCCTTGACAGTTCGCCTTGAATAAAACTCCTCCAGCAAGGCCCAACCTTGGTTTTAACATTTGCCACGTAAGCCTTTTTCCCTTGGGTTCTGCAGACTCAAGGGTCATCTTTATTTTAAACCCCCGGGCATGTGTCCTTTGAGTGTTGGTCCAAACTAGAGCACCGTGCGGGACCATCCCTTGGCAACTTCGGTTATGTTGGTACCTGTACGCTTAGCTTATCCAGTGTGCCCTGAGAACGAGATATGTGCAGCTCCTATCGAGATTTGTCGGCACAGTCGGGTGGTCTTGCTTGTCTTGTTTTACCATTATTGAAATGTCTTGTGACCGGGATTCCGAGACTGATCGGGTCTTTCCGGGAGAAGGAATATCCTTCGTTGACCGCGAGAGCTTGTGATGGGCAAAGTTGGGCAACCCTGTAGGTTATAAACTTTTGAGAGCCGTGCCCGCGGTTATGTGGCAGATGGAAATTTGTTAATGTCCGGTTGTAGAGAACTTGACACTTAACTTAATTAAAATGCATCAACCGCGTGTGTAGCCGTGATGGTCTCTTCTCGGCGGAGTCCAGGAAGTGAACACGGTCTTGTGTTATGCTTGAACGTAAGTAGCTTCAGGATCACTTCTTGATCACTTCTAGCTTCTCGATCGTTGCGTTGCTTCTCTTCTCGCTCTTATTTGCGTATGTTAGCCACCATATTTGCTTAGCGCTTGCTGCAGCCACACCTCATTACCCCATCCTACCCATAATCTTAAATAGTCTTGATCTCGCGGGTGTGAGATTGCTGAGTCCTCGTGACTCACAGATACTTCCCAAACAGTTGCAGGTGCCGATGATACCAGTGCAGGTGACGCAACCGAGCTCAAGTGGGAGCTAGATGAAGATCTTGATCATTGCTTTGTGTCTTTTCCGGTTGATCAGTAGTGGTGCCCAGTTGGGACGATCGGGGATCTAGCATTTGGGGTTGTCTTCCTTTATTTTGGTTCTGTAGTCGGACCTTGATTGTACTCTGGATGATGTATGTTTAATTTGTTATTTGTTTGAAGTGGCGATTATAAGCCAACTGTTTATCCCTTTCTTATTCAGTACATGGGATTGTGTGGAGATTACCCCACTTGAGACTAAACCACCATGCGGTTATGCCTCTAAGTCATGCCTCGACACATGGGAGATATAGCCGCATCGTGGGTGTTACAAGTTGGTAATCAGAGCCATCCCCGACTTAGGAGCCCCATGCTCGATCGAATCACTGATGTTGTTGAGTCTAAAACAAAATGTTTTGAGTCTTAGGATTATATATATATCGAAGAGTAGGATTCTTTTTACTCCTCAGTCCCTTCGTCACTCTGGTGAGGCCTCCTGACGTAGAAGTTTTGACTTTTCTCTCCTCAAATTTCATGAATTTTTTTAGGATCATGCGGGTATCTTGGAATCGTTCCGATAGTCTTGTGACGAGAACGTTGTTCTTGGTGCCTCCTGACATTTAGGGGTTGTGGCAGTGTCCCGGGGAGTTGAGCTCCAAGGTGTTGTCGTCACAATTTTATCATTGCAATTCTGGAATACCTGAGTTCGCCAACATCGAAAATCTCTTTTATGCAGTTGTTGGTGAGATAACCTCGACGCCACCCAGTACTGGGCAGGAGTTCGAGAGTATTGCCATAACTCGTATAACGGATGCTTTTCGAAGGTTGAGGTACACAATTTCCGAAGATTTCTTGGTTATGTGTTGAAGGATGGATACAACTAGATGTAGGGATTGTTAGCTTGGGTGAGATATTATGCTTCCCCTGTATCCCCAACACCTGATTGCATAACCAGAAAGTTTTGGAAGTTTATAAGTGAAAATTCAAGTATCACGTAGGATATCTTCCAACAGACACATGATACGATATGGGATCTATCATATGTTTCTTTCTGGCTTATTCTGCAAGCCAAATCCTTTATTTTTTTTGTTTTGGTTTATGGTATTCGAGTTGCTTCAAAGTAAGATGTGGATTCCATACCTTTTCTAAACGGTGTTCTCATATTTCTATGGGAGTGCTAATCCTTCGTGATCATCAAGATTGTCGTGTCAATTCTTTCCAACCAGTGCGTTTCTCTTCAAGATGACCCTATCATTTTCCCATTTGCAGGATTCAATCTCAGTTTTTCCTCAACGGTGTTCATTTCATCCGTCCCCAGTTGCCTTTGTTTTCTCGCCCTCCCACCCTTTTCCTTCAAGGAATTAGATGTCTTAATCAAGTATCCATTTTATTCATGTGAACTGTCTTCATTCTTTTCAATTAATGTTCTTATCCGGTGATTCTCAGGAAGATACTAACGGAGCTTCAAGTTCATCATTCTTCGTTCTCTTTCTTCTCCAATGGATTCAAGTCAAGTTTTGTCGATCATATCCTTTCCTCGTTTCAAATGTTTTCTCATGCTGGTGCACCTCTTAATCATCCACTTCTCGCTATTCAATTGTTCCGAAGTGCTGAAGATATCTTAGAAGATTCAAGTTTCCATTCTCAATTCGCTCAAGTTCTTTTGAGGATGTTATCTCATTCAAGCCATTTAATTCAATCGGTGCAATCTCCCTTTCAAGTAATCATTTCAACGGTGTTTTCTTTTGAGTGGGCCTTAACCCACAGGTTTTTCCCTAGGATCTTACCTGACTCTTCTAATCTTCCCGGAGTTGTTCCCAAATTTCTTTTCGAAGTTTGACGTAAGAATAAATTTCATCAGTCAGATGTTTTCCAAGATGGATTTCAAATTATTTCATCGTTGGCTCAACCTTTCTATTATGCATTCCGTAGTGCCTCAATAATTCATGGTGCCGTATCTCGTCGTCATTCTCAGATTTTGAAGACCAAAGAAGTGTTTCCTCTAAATCTTGGTCCATTTCTCTTGAAGTTTCATGGTTCTAGCGTTATGCCATTCTCTCATAATTGTTTTCGATTGTGAGAATTCTTTTCATCCATCCGGAGCAAATCAGGAGTCTTTTTAGTTTGATTATTCGGAGCCCATCATCTCAGAATTATTCAGTCTCAGCGTGTAGCTATCATCTCCAAATCTTACCGGTGCATCATTCAAGTATTCTTTAATCAGCTCGTGATCTATTCACTCACATGTATCTAAATCCCCCCAAGTATCTTCATTCGTTTTCCAATTCTTCCCGATGAATTGTGCTTTTCCCACGTTGATTTTCAATTCTTACAGCGGTTTGTTCAAGATTCCTCTTCATACATTATCATATCAATTCATTCATTCTTTCCAATCCTACTGGTGGATCCATCAAGACCTTCTCAAGTTTGCGCCATATCTATCTTAATCATTTCTATGAGAATAAGTAGTATGCCAAATCCGTTGCTTTTCATCAATTCAAATTGGTGAAGGATACACATAATGTAATTCTTATTCTTGTTCCATCCAAGTGATTAATTCCTTCTTCCGGAGTTCGTTCATGATATCAAATTCTCGGTTCCAAGTTGTTCATCTTTTCTTTCCGAAGTTCCAAGTTTGCCAGATTATCTCGTCACGAAGCTCCATCCAATCATTGCAAGGCTTCAATCTTATTCTTTTCATCCTTTACTTCTTTGTGATCATTCCATTGATTACCGAAGTTCTTCATGGAGGCTCTACATGGTGGTTCGTCAAGGATTCTTTTCATTCTTCAATTGTTCTTCAAGATATCTCTTGAAGTTATGATCCGCCAAGCTATACTGAAAATTAAATAGGGTGCTCAACACATGTTTTATTTTGAGGAGTTCAAGTATTCTTCATCTTGCATTCCGAACTGCAATTGTTCACCATTATCTTTTGAGGTGGTGTTATGCCATTCTTGATAATTTCCCTTCGTGTTTCATGATTCACAAGTTTTCAAGAGTGACATATTTTAAACCCATCAATCTCTTCGTTGGTGTTATCTTGGTATAGATTTCACTTAAAGCCTTCCCTAAGGAATGTTGCTTATTGTGGTGCCCCTCGATAGTCCAAGTTTTCTCCTATCCTCTTGGTGAAATAAGTTTTTCATCCCTACGTTGATCTCAACCTATCATTGTTTTCTGTTGGTGGCAGAATTAACCTCAGTTTATTGAGATTTGTACATAACCCCACGAACTTCATATCATTTCATTGTTGTTTTTTCAACAACTCCGTTCAACCCTTCTTTTTTAATGATGCTCTATCAAATTCATTCGAGGTAGAAGATGCTGTTTTATTCTCCGTTCTTTTCATACCATTCTCACATTTGTAGATCATGTTCTTTTCCTCGCTTAACCATTTAAACCAGAGTGCTGTGTCATCTCTTCGAGTTCTTGTCATCTTATCAAGTCTTGTATCTCTTTTCAAATGGAGTGCTGTTCGAATTTGTTCTTCCTTCTTCCTTGTTTATCTCGTTTCAACCAGAGTGGTTTCAATTCCTTCTTGTCCATTGTGCTCGTCATTCATAGCTTCGTAACCTCCAAGGTTCACATGGTGTTCCTTGTTTCTCTATTCTACCGGAGTGCTCTCAAATTCGTTCAACTCTGTTGTGTTCTTTCTTTCAAGTTTTCAACCTCTCAAGGTTCATCGGTTTCACTCATTTCTCAAAGAAGCAACTTCGTTTTACCTCTTCCTCTTCTGTTTCTCCTCGGTGCCATCCTTAGATCTCGGGTCGAGATCTCTTGTAAGTGGAGTAGAGTTGTGACGCCCCAAGACCGATGCTCCAATCGCCTTCCATTTATTTATTTATTTTTGTTGTTGTCGCGCGTTTATTTTGTTTGTTGCATTATCATAATTGTTTTGCATATTTCTTTTCCCTATGTTGTTGCCATGATCATGTTGAGTGCCTTGCCATATTCTTTTCTCTTCTTGCATCATGTTCATCATTGGTTATATTGCATTGCCATGCCCATCTCATTGTCATATTACATTTTCCATCCTTGTTCTTGCCATGATCATCTCACTTTGTTATATGCTTCATGATGTGGTTTTGCCTTTATTATTGTTGTCGCATTTGCATCATGATCATCATTGTAGTGTGCATATTTATCGTGTGTATATTTGTGGTGGGCTTGTTATATTTGTGAACTCCTTCTCTTCATATTCCTTGTTGTTTCATATTGCCCTTTCCATATTAACCATCATCAAGTGCAACACCCCATCACTAGCTTCTTCCTTCCAATTCTCACCCATTTATTGTAAGTGGCATTTTCCTGTCTCAGTTAAATGCTCACTCTTTTCATATGAATCCTAGACCATGCCAATAGTCACCTCTCCAAATTTCAGCTCATTTGGATGTGTTTTGGTTGGGTTCAAAAATGGCTCAAGTTTGAATTTAATTCAAACTTGAATTATTTTTATATCTCTAAAAATGCCCAAACCATTTTATTCAAACTTTGCATAAATCCGGGATCTTAGATATATTTCTTTCTCAGCCTACTTCCTTCCTCATCTCCCTGTGCATTTCTGCTCTTGTTATTCTATTTAAAGGATTAAGGAAAAGAAATGTGGAGAGAAAGGAAGAGCAGCCCAGCAGAGCCAGCCCAGCAGCAGACCCCGCAGCCCACCGAAGCCCCTTACCTGTTCGCTTTCACCCACCAGCACAAGCGCCCTCTGTTCTTCTTATTTCTTGTACGGTAGCGCATCCAAGACCTCCATGTCGATAGCCGGCTTGATTTGACGGCTGGGGCAACATCCCTACCTTCTATAAACCTGCCTCGGTGCCTAGGTTCTCCCCTCTACCCATTTCTCCCTCCTCCTCGCGCTGCCGCCACACTTTAGCCGTCGCCATGGCCGAGAGGTCCTCGAGCTCCTCCCTGGCTTGAACCATGCCGTCCCCTGTCGTCTTCTTCCGCAAGGAGCACCATGTCCGTCTCTGTCATCTTCATCCGCAGCTCATGCGTCCACACGGCCACCGGAGCTCCTTCCATGATGTCATCTTCGTCGTCTTCTCCCTGGGGCCAAACCATCGCCGCCGGTCCGCGCCTCCCCATGTTGCCTCCGTCGCCTCGCCGACCAATCCGTCAGCACCAGCGAACCCTCGGTGAGCAGCCGCTCGTCCCAGCCCCTTCGCTGATTCTTTTCCATCGTCGTAGTTTTCTTCCTGAGGCCACTTCCGCTATACCCTTCATGGTAGCGAGCTGAAGCTCGTGCTTTTACCTCAGCGTGCCTTGCTTCCGCGTGCTCGGCCCTCTTTGTTCGCCCATGCAACCGCAGCCGCCTCGCTCATGCTCTGTCCCATGCTCGTGGCATCACCGCAGTCGCACGCTCGAACCGAGCCATGCTCGCGCTCGAGCGCAACCCCTACACTGCCTCGCCTTGCGCATCATAGTAGCTGCACCCGCACCCTGTCCGTGCACCCACCACTGCAGTAGCCAAACCATGCACAGCAGCACGTCCACGTCGTCCACACGCCTTGCATATCTCCGCTGTAGCTCCCGCCTCGCCGTGTTGCGCCGCCATGCCCACAGGATCATGCCTGCGCACAACCACACATGCGCACATGCAAGCGCTCGCCCCCTAGAAGCTCCCTCCCCCTTTTCCGCACTCCCACCGGTGATCTACAGCCGCTGTTGCTGTCGTCTTGTTCGCCGGTGTCGACACCGAGCTCCACCATGCAGTCACTGTGAATACAAGGCCTGGCCTTTGTGTTACTTCAAAAGAATCAGCGCCCTCCTTTGGTTCAAGTACCCAGCTGTTGGGGAACGTAGTAATTTCAAAAATTTCCTACGCACATGCAAGATCATGGTGATGCATAGCAACGAGAGGGGAGAGTGTTGTCCACGTACCCTCGTAGACCATAAGCGGAAGCGTTAGCACAACGCGGTTGATGTAGTCGTACGTCTTCACGATCCGACCGATCAATTACCGAATGTACGGCACCTCCGAGTTCAGCACACGTTCAGCCCGATGACGTCCCTCGAACTCTGATCCAGCCGAGTGTTGAGGGAGAGTTTCGTCAGCACGACGGCGTGGTGACGATGTTGATGTTCTACCGACGCAGGGCTTCGCCTAAGCACCGCTACAGTATTATCGAGTTGGACTATGGTGGAGGGGGGCACCGCACACGGCTAAGAGACGATCAACTTGATCAACTTGTGTGTCTAGAGGTGCCCCCCTGCCCCTGTATATAAAGGAGCAAGGGGAGAGGTGGTCGGCCTTGGAGGAGGGCGCGCCAAGGGGGGAGTCCTACTCCCACCGGGAGTAGGACTCCTCCTTCCCTTGTTGGAGTAGGAGAGAAGGAAAGAGGGGGAGAGGAACAAGGAAAAATGGGTTGCACCCCTTGTCCAATTCTGACCAGAGGGGGGGCGTGCGCCTCCTTCCTTTTGGCCTCTCTCTTCTATTCCCGTATGGCCCAATAAGGCCCATATACTCCCTGGCGAATTCCCGTAACTCTCCGATACTCCAAAAAATACCCGAATCACTCGGAACCTTTCCGATGTCCGAATATAGTCATCCAATATATCGATCTTTACGTCTCGACCATTTCGAGACTCCTCGTCATGTCCCCGATCTCATCTGGGACTCCGAACTCCTTCGGTACATCAAAACTCATAAACTCATAATATAATTGTCATCGAAACCTTAAGCGTGCGGACCCTACGGGTTCGAGAACAATGTATACATGACCGAGACACGTCTCCGGTCAATAACCAATAGCGGAACCTGGATGCTCATATTGGCTCCCACATATTCTACGAAGATCTTTATCGGTCAGACCGCATAACAACATACGTTGTTCCCTTTGTCATCGGTATGTTACTTGCCCGAGATTTGATCGCCGGTATCTCAATACCTAGTTCAATCTCCTTACCGGCAAGTCTCTTTACTCATTCCGTAATACAAAATCCCGCAACTAACTCATTAGTTGCAATGCTTGCAAGGCTTAAGTGATGTGCATTAGCGCTCACTCGGGCCAAGTCCTCCTGGGCCGCTGCAGGTTGCTGCAATCAGGCCCGTGCATATTTTTTTCCAGTCTGTGTATTTTAGCCTTTTCAAGTGCATTGCATATTTACATAAATGACACTCTTTTGTATTGTTAATAACTAAATATGCATGCATCCAAATTAGACAAACTATATATGTAAAATGCTTAGAATTTTATCTAGTTTTACAATATTAAACTTTCATCCATGTTAAAAATGTTTTACTTGTTGTTTGATTAAGTTTGCTTAAATAACATGCTAAAATGTTTTATTTCATAACTAAATAACCGTAGCTCCGAATTAAATAAACTATATATGTAACTAGTTTAGAAAAATGCATAGATTAACTTGGTGCACTTTATTTTCATGTTTAACAACAATAAAATATGGTTTAGGGCAGAACAGTACCAACTCTTAAATTTGCATATCAGGATTTTCCGGAATTGTTGTTTGTTGTTTCCAGCCTCATTTAAACTTGCCTAAATAGTTAGTCTATTTATGCTTCACCCTCTTGCCATGTTTAATAACATTTAATATTGTTGAGTAGCATAAACGGGATTGAACTAAATAATGGAATGTGGTGTTTCGTCAATATGCAACTCGTTGCATATTGAGCTCCACTTAATCTGTAGTATCATTTGTTGCACTTTGCCATGCCATGACTCTTTAACCGGACATGCGTCATACTTGATTGTGCATCTTGCCATGATTATGCTTGTTGGTTTACCATGTTGTTTGCTCCTTTCCGGTGTTGCTTCTTCTTGTTAGTTCTGGTAACGTCGCGTTTGTGAGGATTCATTTGACTACGTCTGTTTGTCTTCTTCATGAACTCGTTATTCTTCCTTGCGGGATTTAAGGCATGATGACCATACCCTCGAAATCACTTCTATCTTTGCTTGCTAGTTGTTCGCTCTATCGCTATGTCGCGCTACCTACCACTTGTTATATCATGCCTCCCATATTGCCATGTCAAGCCTCTAACCCACCTTCCTAGCAAACTGTTGTTTGGCTATGTTACTGCTTTTGCTCAGCCCCTCTTATAGCGTTGCTAGTTGTAGGTGAAGTTGAAGTTTGTTCCGTGTTGGAACATGGATATGTTGGGATATCACAATATCTCTTATTTAATTTAATGCATTTATATACTTGGTAAAGGGTGGAAGGCTCGGCCTTATGCCTGGTGTTTTGTTCTACTCTTGCCGCCCTAGTTTCCGTCATACCGGTGTTATGTTCCTTGATCTTGCGTTCCTTGCGCGGTTGGGTGTTATGGGAACCCCTTGACTGTTTGCCTTGAATAAAACTCCTCCAGCAAGGCCCAACCTTGGTTTTAACATTTGCCACCTAAGCCTTTTTCCCGTGATGAGGACATGACTACCTTGGATACGACCAAAAATATGGCATACATGCATATTTGTCAGGTGATTTCTAATGCAAACTATTCAATAATCTATTTATGTTATCCAGAACAAAAATACTTCATACACTTTTGTGTTTTGTCTAATTGCAGGTGTATGGGACATTTGTACAATCCACATATGAAGATAAGAGAAAAGGAGAAGTTTAGGTTGTGTTCAAAAAGTCCTCTCACGTCACTTTTGGGCCAAGAGAAGAATAGAGTCCAAGTCTCTCACGTTCTGGATTCAGATTCGGACTGCACAGACATACCTGACTCAAAACGCCAACAACTTTTTCATACGGACTCCGAATTGGGTGATTCTTTTTTTGTTGGAAACTAGATTTCGTGCTCTTTCCAACCCAATTGGATTCACCTTCAAATTCATCCGGAGCGTTGAGTTACGGACGAAACAATCTGACGTTGCAGCAGAATCCGAGTCAAACTACAAGCCCAAAGGTGTTGCATCACCTCCACTTGGGCCCATGAGCCTTGTACGACCTAGGGTTAGTTTTAGGCTGCCTTGGGACGTCCTCCCACCTCCTTGGCCGCCACCCCTTGCTCCTATATAAGTAGATCCATCTAGTAGCTTTTTCCTTGGGATTTGTTTAGTTAAAAGTTAGCCATTGCAACTTCGTGTACTTCGTTTGTGTCCAACGACCAGACCAAGACCGCTTACGGATCCCCACCATTATCAATACTTCATATATATTTGCGATATTCAGATTGCTTTATCATATTCTTGCTCGTTCTTCGATTGCTTGCGGAATAGACCTTCGTGGTCAGGCTGACTGTGCTTCCAGCATCGTCAGTAACCTCAGGAGATTGGTTTAGCGGTTGCTAAGGCGCAATGTCGTGCACGTTTGTAGTCGGATCGTCAAATTCATCTCCACCAAATCGATAGTTATCATCTCATCAAAAGATCGGGACCCTCGCCTCTATCAAGTGGTATCAGTTTTCAGGTTGCTCGGTGAGAATTTCCAGTTTTCCTAGATTAGATTTATTTTCTTACCTATTGTCCAAGAAAAAGCCACAAAAAAGAGTTAGATCTATTCATCCTTGGTCCAAGCCAGTCTGAGCCTTTGCAATTTTCTTTTCATTGCTTGCATAGTTGAATTATCGGTTGCATCGTCGTGTCGAGTTGCTGGTCTTAGTGTCTAGTTCGTTTAGAGTTTCGAGTTCTGTTCACATTAGTCACGCCACCGCTGCATCATTATCTCTTCCGCTGTCCACCACCCATCGATCAATTTCCACCACGTGCTACCCACCATTCATTGTCATAATAATAGTTGAGATCGTTCACATCTTCACTTGATCCAATCTGCATCTTATCTAGTTTGTTTTGGAAAGAGGGAGAAAAAAAGAGAGAAAAAAACGAGAGAAAAAAAAGAGAAAAAAAAGTCAGAGAAAAAAAGGAGAGAAAGAAAAAAAAAGTGTGAGGAAAAAAAAGAGAAAAAAAAATTCGGATCTTTTTAGACTCAATCTCGTAGTTGAATTCGGATTGGAATCTGTTTTGTGCACTGTTCAGTAAAACAGCTTGGTTGTTGTTTCACATCATTATCTTTACTGCCGTTGTGATCTTCACTTATATCTTGCTGTCCAGAGCTACTTAGTATCCTTCATTGATGCTGGTTGTGCTACGACGTGACCTCATTAGTGTTCTAGGCTCGCGTCTCTAGTTCGGTCTAGCCTAGGACCAGCACAGTACCGTCGTTGAGCGTTTATTCAACATTGCATCTCTGAATTGATTATTGCTAATCTTTTGCTACCATATATAGCCAACCCAGCTCCACATATTTCTACACCGTGTATACGCACGTTCCCCTGGCAATCGCTTTACACAATCTTCGGAGTTATTTGACACCGCTGGTTGCCTGTCACCACCTGCCGCATGGTAAGAACTTGTAAGATATTGATATTTGCTTTACTGTGAGCACTTTACAACCACATCCTAGTAGTTCATAGGAACATTATTCTCGAATTTTGGTTCTTGTTTCTACTAATCATGACAGGTTCCAGAGATAGAAGTTCTTGGACGACGGACACATCTTCACCATCACGAGAGTTGGGACAACACACACAAGCATATGGTCAGGTTATCTCTTTACCATCATTTGAGGGTAGATTTAATCCTGCTATTTATCTAGCTTGGGAGCTTGAAGTAGAACAAGTTTTTAGTCACCATGATTTTTCTGAACTTGAGAGAGTACGAGCTACCATTAGAGCATTTACTGGTTTTGCTTCTGTTTGGTGGAGTGTACATTGTAAGAAAAACATTGATAACCAACCCACAACTTGGAAAGTTTTGAAAGCTGTAATGAGACAACAATTTTTTCCTCCTTACTATCGTCGTGAATTGGGTTGCAAATTGGAGCAATTAAAACAAGGCAGTAACAATGTTCATGCTTACTACCAAGAGTTCAAATCTTATATGCATCATTGTGACATAGAAGAATCTGAGAATGATACAATGAATAGATTTTTTGGTGGTTTGAACCATGATATTCAGGCAAGATTTCAGTATATTCCTCGTTGCATTACTGGTATGTATGTCCGTGCTTGTACCTTTGAGAGACAGATACAGGAGGATGCATTGGGTGACTACAACAACTACTATTCCAGTTCATGCTCACCATCGCCGGTTGGTTACTCCACTATTGCACCTACTAGAGCAGCCCCACCTCGGATTGTGAGCGCAATATCATCTCAAGAGTATGGTACATTGTCAACGTCCGTACCTACATCAGCTACATCTTTGCGAGGTAACAGTAAAGGTATTGATGATATAACTTCACATGAGAATGAAGCATGCCTAGTTAACTTGAATGCATCATGTGTTGAGTTACCTGTTGATTTGAGCACACCACCTATTTTAGAGACTCTTGTTACTGTCATGAATGCGTCATGTGATCAAACAACTGAAATATCAACAATTTTGAGTGCACCCATTGAATTTACTATTGATGCAAAAGAACCAATGTTTAATCATTTTGATATGACCTCTAATCTTGATGATGATTCTGTGTCCAATGACTTATTGCATGTTTGCTTATTTAAGCATGTTGTAGCATGTAAATTTGATGCAAGTAAGGTTTATTCATCGAAGTTAGGATGGTTTAATGATGAACATTGCCAATCTTTTGAAGAGAATAAGAGCTTCACTTATATGTGCAAACTGAGTTCCAATATTTTCATGCCTTCTACTTCCTGTGATAATGTTTTGGCTTTAGATTTTATGAACAATGAAAGTTACTCATGTATACATGTGACATATGTGCAAAAATCAAGGGAAGTTAAAATGGATAACATATACATATACAACATGTACACCTTGTCTCTTTTGTTAGCCACACTTCAGATTAAGCAATGCCGAGGACGGCTTTATTTTCAAAAAGGGGAGGATGATGAGGACATGACTACCTTGGATACGACCAAAAATATGGCATACATGCATATTTGTCAGGTGATTTCTAATGCAAACTATTCAATAATCTATTTATGTTATCCAGAACAAAAATACTTCATACACTTTTGTGTTTTATCTAATTGCAGGTGTATGGGACATTTGTACAATCCACATATGAAGATAAGGGAAAAGGAGAAGTTTAGGTTGTGTTCAAAAAGTCCTCTCACGTCACTTTTGGGCCAAGAGAAGATAGAGTCCAAGTCTCTCACGTTCTGGATTCAGATTCGGACTGCACAGACATACCTGACTCAAAACGCCAACAACTTTTTCATACGGACTCCGAATTGGGTGATTCTTTTTTTGTTGGAAACTAGATTTCGTGCTCTTTCCAACCCAATTGGATTCACCTTCAAATTCATCCGGAGCGTTGAGTTACGGACGAAACAATCTGACGTTGCAGCAGAATCCGAGTCAAACTACAAGCCCAAAGGTGTTGCATCACCTCCACTTGGGCCCATGAGCCTTGTACGACCTAGGGTTAGTTTTAGGCTGCCTTGGGACGTCCTCCCACCTCCTTGGCCGCCACCCCTTGCTCCTATATAAGTAGATCCATCTAGTAGCTTTTTCCTTGGGATTTGTTTAGTTAAAAGTTAGCCATTGCAACTTCGTGTACTTCGTTTGTGTCCAACGACCAGACCAAGACCGCTTAAGGATCCCCACCATTATCAATACTTCATATATATTTGCGATATTCAGATTGCTTTATCATATTCTTGCTCGTTCTTCGATTGCTTGCAGGAATAGACCTTCGTGGTCAGGCTGACCGTGCTTCCAGCATCGTCAGTAACCTCAGGAGATTGGTTTAGCGGTTGCTAAGGCGCAACGTCGTGCACGTTTGTAGTCGGATCGTCAAAGTCGTCTCCACCAAATCGATAGTTATCATCTCATCGAAAGATCGGGACCCTCGCCTCTATCACCTTGGGTTCTGCAGACTCAAGGGTCATCTTTATTTTAAACCCTCGGGCCAGTGCTCCTCTGAGTGTTGGTCCAAACTAGAGCACTGTGCAGGACCGTCCCTTGGCAACTTGGGTTATGTTGGTACCTGTACGCTTAGCTTATCCGGTGTGCCCTGAGAACGAGATATGTGTATCTCCTATCGGGATTTGTCGGCACAGTCGGGTGGTCTTGCTGGTCTTGTTTTACCATTGTCGAAATGTCTTGTAGCCGAGATTTCGAGACTGATCGGGTCTTTCCAGGAGAAGGAATATCCTTCATTGACCGTGAGAGCTTGTGATGGGCTAAGTTGGGACACCCCTGCAGGGTATAAAATTTCGAGAGCCGTGCCCGTGGTTATGTGGAGATGGGAATTTGTTAATGTCCGGTTGTAGAGAACTTGACACTTAACTTAATTAAAATGCATCAACCGCGTGTGTAGCCGTGATGGTCTCCTCTCGGCGAAGTGATGAGGACATCAATACCATTGTTACACCCACAGCCCCTACTGTTACATATACTGGACCAATTACTAGAGCTCGCGCACGCCAATTAAATTACCAGGTACTTTCGTTTCTTGGTAATGATTCTAATGTTCATGAGATTATGATGCTGCCTAAATTGGATACATTTGTTTTGCTCACAAATGAAGGTCCTAGCTTGGAGAAGGATGAACATTGGAGCAAGAACACGAATGGAGTTGATGGTATGCGCAAGGGGATCAAGAACGGAGTTACAAGTGATGATTTCAGGACTTTGAAGCCGCCATAAGGAGTGCATGGAGCCTTGGACGAAATATACAAGATGCCACTTCATAATATTCGTCCATAGGCTATTCTAGGTGCTGCGTCACCTTATTAATGGGCCAGGCCCATGTAATTTCGAAATACTTAAGTATAGGCTATTTTTAGAGTCCGTATGTGTGGGGAAACAAGAGTTAGGTTTGGTTTCGGACCCCACCCTCAAGGGCCACGAAATTCCCCTCTCTTCCTCCATATATACAGCCCTTAGGGCGTCGTTTAGACTTGGGTTTTGTTTAGATTAAAAGTTCGCCATAGCTGCAACTTCGCGTACTTCGTTTGTGTCCAACGACCAGACCAAGACGTCACAGAACCCCACCTTGATCAATAAAGCTTTCATCTTATATTCGCAATATCCAGATTGCAATCTCAGCTTCTTGCTTGTTCTTCGTTTGCTCGCAGGAAACAGGCCCTCGTGGTCAGGTTGATCGTGCTCCGGCGTGGTCAATAACCCCTCGGAAGTTGGTTTAGCGATTGCTAAGGCGCGACGTCTCGCACGTTCGTAGTCGGATCGTCAAGGTCGACTCCCATAGAAAACGATAGCCACCATCTCATCGAAACATCGGGACACCTTTGCCTCTATCACGAAGTCCGGGAAGTGAACACGGTCTTGTGTTATGCTTGAACGTAAGTAGCTTCAGGATCACTTCTTGATCACTTCTAGCTTCTCGATCATTGTGTTGCTTCTCTTCTCACTCTTATTTGCGTATGTTAGCCACCATATTTGCTTAGCGCTTGCTGCAGCCACACCTCATTACCCCATCCTACCCATAAGCTTAAATAGTCTTGATCTCGCGGGTGTGAGATTGCTGAGTCCTCGTGACTCACAGATACTTCCCAAACAGTTGCAGGTGCCGATGATACCAGTGCAGGTGATGCAACCGAGCTCAAGTGGGAGCTAGATGAAGATCTTGATCGTTGCTTTGTGTCTTTTCCGGTTGATCAGTAGTGGTGCCCAGTTGGGACAATCGGGGATCTAGCATTTGGGGTTGTCTTCCTTTATTTTGGTTCTGTAGTCGGACCTTGATTGTACTCTGGATGATGTATGTTTAATTTGTTATTTGTGTGAAGTGGCGATTGTAAGCCAACTCTTTATCCATTTCTTATTCAGTACATGGGATTGTGTGAAGATTACCCCACTTGCGACTAAACCACCATGTGGTTATGCCTCTAAGTCGTGCCTTGACACGTGGGAGATATAGCCGCATCGTGGGTGTTACAGGGTCGGAACGCGTCCTATTCATCGGGAGCGAAGCCACTGGATCAAAACGCCTCTTGTTCATCGGGAGCCAAGCCACTGGGTCGGAAGTGTCCTGTTCATCGGGAGCCAAGCCACTGGGTCGGAACGTGTCCTGTTGATCGAGAGCCAACCGGCTTGGATGGAACAGCCGGAACAGGGTCAGGCGTACCGCAAAATAGAGGAAAACGGCCTTCTGTTCGACCGCATATGGTCGAAACGGGGTCCTATTCATCAGGAAGGGTCTGGCGTACCGCAGAACGAAGGAAACAAACTTGTGTTCTAGTGCCTATAATCGAAAAGGGGTGCTGTTGATCGGGAGGGGTGTGGCGTACCGCAAAATGGAGGAAACGAAATTGTGTTGGACCGCCTACGGTGGAAACGCGGTCCTGTTGATCCACCGTCTACTGCCTCGCTCCAACCTACACGGGCTACTGTTCATCCACCGTCGACTTCCTCCAGCCTCCACTAGCTACTGTTCATCACGGGGTCATGTTCATCCAGCCTCCACTGGCTACTATTCAACCAGCCCTCTACGGGATCCTGTTCATGAACCCTCCACCGACTACTGTGATGGAGCATCCACGGGGTCCTGTTCATCCACCCTCCACCGGCCTTCTTGATCAGGGTCCTTTGCATACAGCGGCAACGACCTCTACTACCATGGGGTCGTATTCATACAACCCCACCGGAAACTGTTCATCTAACCCCCAACAACGCTCACTATTCATCAAGAGGCAGGAGGTTCGATCGGCCTTAGTTAGCAGCAATAGCAAAGGAATCGCTCGAGCGGGTTCAGTAACCAGTGTCGCATGTTCATCAGGATCCAACCGGCTCGGTCGGAACAGAGTAAACATCGACGCATGTTCATCGGGAGCCAACCGGCTTGGACGGAACAGCCGAAACAAGCTCTGGCTTACTGCAGAATGGAGGAAATGGCCTTCTGTTCGACCGCATATGGTCGAAATGGGGTCTTGTTCATCAGGAAGGGTCTGGCATACCGTAGGACGGAGGAAACGAACTTTATGTTCGAGTGCCTACGGTTAAAATGGGGTGTTGTTGATCGGGAGGGGTGTGGCATACCACAAAAAGGAGGAAACAAACTTGTGTTGGAGTGCCTACGGTCGAA
The DNA here is from genome assembly GCF_003073215.2 of Triticum urartu. Taxonomy (NCBI): domain Eukaryota; kingdom Viridiplantae; phylum Streptophyta; class Magnoliopsida; order Poales; family Poaceae; genus Triticum; species Triticum urartu. The sequence goes on along the minus strand of NW_024115976.1, from coordinate 20,084 downwards.
ACGGGGTCCTCCACCTGCTACTGTTCATCCACCGTCGACTTCCTCCAGCCTCCACCAGCTACTGTTCAACAACAGGGTCCTATTCATCTAGCCTCCACCGGCTACTGTTCAACCGGCCCTCCACGGGGTCCTATTCATCAACCCTCCACCAGCTACTGTTCATGGAGCCTCCATGGGGTCCTGTTCATCCACCCTCCACCAGCCTCCTTGACCAGGGTCCTGTTCATCCTGCGGCAACGACCTCTACTACCACGGGGTCCTGTTCATCCAACCCCCACCGGGAACTATTCATCCAACCCCCAACAACGCTCACTATTCATCAAGAGGTAGTAGGTTCGATCGGCTTCAGTTAGTAGCACTAGCGAAGGAATCGCTTGATCGGGTTCAGTTAACAGCCAGGGATCGATCGGTCGCTCGGGTTTAGTAACGCGTAGCCAGTGCAATCGCTCTGGTTCAGTAAGCGAACGCCTAGCTCGGGTTTAGTTAGAGACCAACGCCTCACACACACGCATGTATGTGTATGAGAGAAACGCGTAATCCCTCCATGCATCGCTCGGCCCAACCACCCACCGTAACTGGGAACTCCCCAAAATTTTCCTCGCCCTCGCTTCTACCATGATTTTTTCTGTCATGGACGGCCCAAAGAATGTCATGCAGGTGCGTCCCCGACCAGCCCACAACGAAAAGCCCATTTTCTGTCATGATTTTTGTCATAGAAGTAGGAGCCCACCACATCTATGATGATACGTGCTTTTTTCACAATTATCATCATAGAAGTGTCATAAGCATGACAGAAAAAATTTCATTCGGGCCAAAATGTCACGGATGTCTCTTTCTTTTTGTAGTGATGAAATTGATGATAAGAAATTGCCCTACTCATGGTTTAAATTTATCGATGATCATACAAATGTTTTATGCCGAATTGAATTTTGCTTCCAGATATCTTTTAGATTCGGTCGCGGGAGGTACTTTTATGGAAATCGCATTAGGAGAAGCTACTATACTCCTAGATAATATTATGGCTAATTACTCTCAATGGCATACCAAAAGATCTTCTACTAGTAAAAAAGTGCATGCGATTGAAGAAATTAATGTTTTGAGTGGAAAGCTGGACAAGAGTGCTCCTATTGATCCAAATGATATGCCTTTGTCTACTTTGATTGAGAATAATAATGAATCTATGGATGTGAATTTTGTTGGTTGGAACAATTTTGGTAATAATGCGTATAGAGGTAATTTCAACCCTAGTCTATTTCCTAGTAATTCCTCTAATAATTATGGTAATTCCTACAATAATAAGATGCCCTCTAATCTTGACAATAATATTGAAGAATTTATTGGTTCTCACAAGAATTTCAATGCTATGGTTGAATAAAATTTGCTTAAGATTGATCATTTGGCTAGGAACATGGATATAATTTCTCTTGAGATTGATTCTTTTAAAATTAGATCTATTCCACCCAAGCATGATATTAATGAATCTCTGAAATCTATTACAATTTATATTGATGAGTGCAAAGAAAGAACCACTAAGATGCGTGCTAAGCGAGATTGGTTTGTAAAAGCATGTTCTTCTAGTTGTTATGAGAATAATGATGAAGATCTTAAAGTGATTGATGTGACTCCTATTGAATCTTTGTTTCCTAAGATAAATCTTGATAAAGATGTGACTGGGGATGAGCCAACTTTAGCTAAAAGGCGTCCCAACGATTTGGAGTTTATAGATCTTGATGCAAGGATTGATAAAGGTGGGTTTGGAGAGGTCAAAACTTTAAGTAGCGATGAACCCACTCTCTTGGATTCCAAGGATTTTAATTATGATAATTGTTCTTTGATAGATTGTATTTCCTTATTGCAATCCATGTTGTATTCTCCTCATGGTTATAATCAAAATAAAGCTTTTACTAAACATATCATTGATGCTATGATTAAATCTTTTGAAGAAAAGATTGAATTGGAAGTTTCTATCCCTAGAAAACTTTATGATGAGTGGGAATGTACTATTAAGATGAAGATTAAAGATTATGAGTGCCATGCTTTGTGTGATTTGGGTGCTAGCGTTTCCATGATTCCAGAAACTTTTTGTGATGTGTTAGGTTTCCGTGAATTTGATGATTGTTCTTTAAATATGGATCTAGTGGATTCGACTGTTAAGAAACCTATGGGAAGTACTAATGATGTTCTTATTATTGCAAATAGGTATTATGTGCCTGTATATTTCATTGTTCTTGTAACACCCCGGATGTAATTTACCTTATATGTATCCCAACTCTTGTCGTTTCCGGCGCTAAGTTATTTTATTTCCTCGGGTTCGGGTTTTTGTCTCTGTGTGTTGTTGCCTTTGTCATGCATCTCATATCATGTCATCATGTGCATTGCATTTGCATACGTGTTCGTCTCATGCATCCGAGCATTTTCCCCGTTGTCCGTTTTGCATTCCGGCGCTCCTATCGCCTCTGGTGGTCCTTTCTACCTCTTTTCGTGTGTGGGGGTTAAACATTTCTGGATTGGACCAAGACTTGCCATGCGGCCTTGGTTTACTACCGGTAGACTGCCTGTCAAGTTTCGTACCATTTGGACTTCGTTTGATACTCCAACGGTTAACCAAGGGACCGAGAAGGCCTCGTTTGTGTTGCAGCCCAACACCCTTCCAATTTGGCCCAAAACCCACCAAAACCTCTCCCATCGTCTAGAGCGTTCTATCATGATCGCGTGGCCGAAAACCGCACTCCATTTGGAGCTTCCTAGCTCCCTCTATGCCTATATATAGATCCCCTCTCGAAAATCCCGGGTCTCTTCCCCCCTAACCCTAGCCTTTTTCCCCACTGCGCGCCGGACATGTCCGTTCTCGCGCCGGACGCCGCCCCGCGCCACCGAGGGCTCGCCACGTGTCGCGCCGCTCTTGTCTCCGCCACCGGCCCGCTCGGCTCGAGCCGGGCCCTCCTCGCCGCGCAGCCGGGCCGCGCCCCGCGCCCGACTCCGCCGCCAGCGCCCTCGTCTCCGCCGCCTTTGCCTCACGCCGCCACCTGCTTCAACCCCGGCCACCGCGAGCCTGCGCCGGCGAGCTCCCCCGAGGCCGCCGAACCACCGCGCCGCCTCGCCGGAGCTGCTCTCCGGCCACCAGTGCCTCGTCCCTCGCCGCCCGCCTCTAGATCCGGTCGGGAGAGGCCGGATCCGCCTCTCCCTCGCCTCCCCGCCGTTTTCTTCTAGCTCGCCGGAGCCGGTTCAAGCTCGCCGGAGCGCCTCGGTTCGCATGCAGACGAACTCCAGATCTGGATCGGTTGACCCTAACCCTAATCCCTGATAACTTTTTGCATAATTTGACATGTCGTAACTCCGCATCCGTAGCTCCGATTTGCGCGTGTAGCATATCAAAATGTTCGCCTCAACGAGTACATCATTTCATTTCATTGCATGATTTTCATTTGAGCTCATCTTGATGCCCGAAATGCTGTTGGAAGAGGGCTATGTGATAAAATTGCCAGATCTGTTTCATCAAATCGATATTTGTCACTTTTGCCATGATTAATGTGTGCATGATATGCTCCTGAGCTCTACATGAGTTTTGTTATATGCCATGCCATCTTTACAAAGGTGCTTACCATGTTTTTTTGTGATATGTGTGGTGACTAGCACAAGCTTGCAAAGTAGCGTATTCGGTAATGCTGATTTCAGGGACTTAGAATTTCACTAAGTCCTTTTTCTGATTTTGTCATTATGCCATATGTTCATGTTGTTTCCTAGTGATCCGTGCCTCTTTTGAGGATGATCAGTAAGGATGATTTGTTAACATTGTGGTGCTATATCCATCCATGTCTTTGTTTGCATTTATGGAGCACCCTAGCTTGAGTCAATTGTTGACTTGTTAGCGATTTTGCCGAGGATGTTGCTATTGATCCGTGCATGCTATGTTGTTGTTCTTGCCATGTCTAGCTTCTATGACATGTACTCTTGATGGGTGTATGCTTAGTTTGTCATGCCATGATCTGTAGTGAGTGCATCGAGATCGTAAACATGCCTACTCGTTAACTGATTTGCATGCTCCAGTTTTTCACTAAGTCTGTAATCTGATTATGTTTTTGCAATGTTCACATGCCTGCAATTGTATTTTCTGATCCCTTTTGGCTCAAGGTCACTAAGGGACTTTTGTTAAGTGCTTTGAGTAGCTTCATGCCGTGCCTTGCTTTGCTGTGTTAAGTTCCTGTAGCATGTAGTTTTCATGCTCTAAAGTGTGCTTCCTGATGATAAATTCCAGACTTGTGTTAATTTCACTAAGTCTGAAACCTGTTATCGTTTGCATTTTTGCCATGCTTGTTTGAACCTGTTAATGGATGAATTGGCCGTAGCTCAGTGTTCATCTTTTGTCAAGCATCATGAGTGGATCCCTGCCATGTATTTTGTTGTCATGTTTGAATGCTGTAGCATATTTTATCTTGATGCATTTAGATGGCTACTTGCTGATTATCGTAGACCGGGGTCATATTTGTTTTGCTTGCCATTTCCAAACCGTGCATCTGATTCGAGTGATCTTTATATCGATTTCAACCGAAATCACCCCACCTTCCAGTGTCACTCTTGGATTTCCAAGTTGAGGCCAGGTTCAATCATTCATTGTCAAATCTTGCATATGTATCACATATCGCATCCCGCATAGCATACCATGTTTGCATCATGTTGTTTGAGCATTGCACGTGGTTGATTGTGTTCCTTTTGCTTGTTTGTCTTGTTTGGGTAGAGCCGGGAGACGAGTTCGCTAACAAGGAGCCCGTTGAGTTTGCTTACGAGGATCAAGTCAACTCTGACAACTTTGCAGGCAAGATGATCATACCCTCGAAATCACTTCTATCTTTGCTTGCTAGATGCTCGCTCTTTTGCTATGCCTATGCTACGATGCCTACCACTTGCTTATCATGCCTCCCAAATTGCCATGACAAACCTCTAACCCACCATGGCCTAGCAAACCGTTGATTGGCTATGTTACCGCTTTGCTCAGCCCCTCTTATAGCGTTGCTAGTTGCAGGTGAAGATTGGAGATCGTTCCTTGTTGGAACATTGTTTATTATTGGGATGTCACTATATTATCTCGTTATCTTAAAGCATCTATATAATTAGTAAAGGGTGGAAGGCTCGGCCTTTTGCCTAGTGTTTTGTTCCACTCTTGTCGCCCTAGTTTCCGTCATATCGGTGTTATGTTCCCGGATTTTGCGTTCCTTACGCGGTTGGGTTATAATGGGAACCCCTTGACAGTTCGCCTTGAATAAAACTCCTCCAGCAATGCCCAACCTTAGTTTTACCATTTGCCACCTAGCCTCTTTTTCCCTTGGGTTTCCAGAGCCCGAGGGTCATCTTATTTGAACCCCCCCGGGCCAGTGCTCTTCTGAGTGTTGGTCCAAACAGAGCCACTTGCAGCGCCACCTCGGGGAAACTTGAGGGTTGGTTTTAGTTGTACGTAGTGTTCATCTGAGTGTGCCCTAAGAACGAGATATGTGCAGCTCCTATCGGGATTTGTCGGCACATTCGGGCGGTGTTGCTGGACTTGTTTTACCATTGTCGAGGATGTCTTGTAAAACCGGGATGCCGAGTCTGATCGGAATGTCTCGGCAGAAGGAATATCCTTCGTTGACCGTGAGAGCTTGTGATGGGCTAAGTTGGGACTTCCCTGCAGGGATTTGAACTTTTGAAAGCCGTGCCCGCGGTTATGGGCAGATGGGCATTTGTTAATGTCCGGTTGAAGATAACATGAAACTTAACTTAATTAAAATGAATCAACCGCGTGTGTTACCGTGATGGTCTCTTCTCGGCGGAGTCCGGGAAGTGAACACAATGTTGGAGTAATGCTTGACGTAGGTTGTTCTAGGATCACTTCTTGATCATAGTTCTTCGTCCGTGCTTTGCCTTCTCTTCTCGCTCTCTTTTGCGAACAGGTTAGCCACCATATATGCTAGTCGCTTGCTGCAGCTCCACATATTACCTTGCCTGATAGACGCAAAGGTGTCCCGATGTTTCGATGAGATGGTGGCTATCGTTTTCTGTGGGAGTCGACCTTGACGATCCGACTACGAACGTGCGAGACGTCGCGCCTTAGCAATCGCTAAACCAACTTCCGAGGGGTTATTAACCACGCCGGAGCACGATCAACCTGACCACAAGGGCCTGTTTCCTGCGAGCAAACGAAGAACAAGCAAGAAACTGAGATTGCAATCTGGATATTGCGAATATAAGATGAAAGCTTTATTGATCAAGGTGGGGTTCTGTGACGTCTTGGTCTGGTCGTTGGACACAAATGAAGTACGAGAAGTTGCAGCTATGGCGAACTTTTAATCTAAACAAAACCCAAAGTCTAAACGACGCCCTACGGGCTGTATATATGGAGGAAGAGAGGGGAATTTCGTGGCCCTTGAGGGTGGGGTCCGAAACCAACCCTAACTCTTGTTTCCCCACACATACGGACTCTAAAAATAGCCTATACTTAAGTATTTCGAAATTACATGGGCCTGGCCCATTAATAAGGTGACGCAGCACCTAGAATAGCCTATGGACGAATATTATGAAGTGGCATCTTGTATATTTCGTCCATGGCTTCATGCACTCCTTATGGCGGCTTCAAAGTCCTGAAATCATCGCTTGTAACTCCGTTCTTGATCCCCTTGCGCATGCCATCAACTCCATGCGTGTTCTTGCTCCAATGTTCATCCTTCTCCAAGCTAGGCCCTTCATTTGAAAGCAAAACAAATGTATCCAATTTAGGCAGCATCATAATCTCATGAACATTAGAATCATTACCAAGAAACGAAAGTACCTGGTAATTTAATTGGCGTGCGCGAGCTCTAGTAATTGGTCCAGTATATGTAACAGTAGGGGCTGTGGGTGTAACAATGGTATTGATGTCCTCATCATCGCCTTACCTATAAGCTTAAATAGTCTTGATCGCGAGGGTGCGAGATTGCTGAGTCCCCGTGACTCACAGATTACTTCCAAACCAGATGCAGGGACTGATGATACCGTTCCAGACGATGGGCTTGAGCTCAAGTGGGAGTTCGATGAAGACTCTCGTCATTACTATGTGTCTTTCCCAGATGATCAGTAGTGGTGCCCAGTTGGGGCGATCGGGGACCGTGTCGCATGTTGGGGTTGATCTTTTATTTTGGTTCCGTAGTCGGACCATGAGTGTATTGGATGGTTGTAATGTTATTCATGTATTTGTGTGACGTGGCGAGTCTAAGCCAACTATGTATCCTTTCCCCTTTTATCTATTTACATGGGTTGTTGTGAAGATTACCTTACTTGCGACATTGCTTTACATGCGGTTATGCCTCTAAGTCGTGCTTCGACACGTAGGAGATATAGCCGCATCGAGGGCGTTACAGTGCTTGATATAGATTGCAATCCGACATGTCCTATTATACTTGGTAGACCTTTCCTTAGAACAATTGGTGCAATTATTGATATGAAAGAAGGAAACATTGGATTTCAGTTTCCATTAAGGAAGGGCATGGAACACTTTCCTAGAAGGAAAATTAGGTTACCATATGAATATATTATGAGAGCTATTTATGGATTTCATACCAAAGATGACAATACCTTGATCTATGATTTATGCTAAGCTAGGGGCGTTAAACAATAACACTTGTTGGAAGGCAACCCAATTTTATTTTTTTCTTGCTTTTTTGTTCCTGTTTTTGAGTAATTTTATCATCTAGCCTCTGGTTAGATGTGTTTTCATGTTTTAAATTAGTGTTTGAGCCAAGCAAGACCTTTGGGATGGTCTATGGTGATACTTGATTTGATCTTGCTAAAAAAGAGAAACTTTTGCGCCCAATAAAACAATTTTAAAAAATCAGTGAATCGTGAAAAAAATCTAAATTTTACACAAGATTGATATACAAATTGGCCATACTGTCCTAATTTTTAAGAATATTTGGAGTTACAGAAGTATACGAAGACTTCAAATTTCTACGGACTCTTCTGTTTTTGACAGATTCTGTTTCCTATGTGTTGTTTGCTTATTTTGATGAATCTATGGGGAGTATGGGTATGAACCATGGAGAAGTTGCAATACATTAGATATTACACCAATATAAATAAATAGTGAGTTCACAACAATACCAAAAAGTGGTGATTTATTTTCTTATACTAACGGATCTCATGAGTTTTCTTTTTGAGTTTTGTGTTGTAAAGTTTTCAAGTTTTGGGTAAAGATTTGATGGACTATGGAATAAGGAGTGGCAAGAGCCTAAGCTTGGGGATGCCCAAGGCACCCCAAGGTAATATTCAAGGACAACCAAGCATCTAAGCTTGGGGATGCCCCGGATGGCATCTCCTCTTTCGTCTTCGTTTATCGGTAAATTTACTTGAGGCTATATTTTTATTCACCACATGATATGTGTTTTGCTTGGAGTGTCTTGTATGATACACATGAATCGTGAATTTATTAGAATATTTTATGTGCTTCACTTATATCTTTTGAGCTAGGCAATTTGCTCTAGTGCTTCAGTTATATCTTTTAGAGCACGACAGTGGCTTTATTTTATACAAATTGTTGAACTCTCAAGCTTCACTTATATTATTTTGAGAGTCTTTCTAAACAGCATGGTAATTTGCTTTGGTTATGAATTTAGTCCTAATATGATGGGCATCCAAGAGGGATATAATAAAAACTTTCATATGAAGAGCGTTGAATACTATGTGAAGTTTGATTCCTTATGGTTGTTTTGAGATATGAAGATGGTGATATTAGAGTCATGCTAGTGCGTAATTGGATTGATAGAAATACGTGTGTTAAAGTTTGTGATTCCCGTAGCATGCATGTGTGGTGAACCGTTATGTGATGAAGTCAGAGCAAGATTTATTTATTGATTGTCTTCCATTTTAGTGGCGGTCGGGGACGAGCGATGGTCTTTTCCTACCAATCTATCTCCCTAGGAGCATGCGTGTAGTATTTTGTTTCGATGACTAATGGATTTTTGCAATAAGTATGTAAGTTCTTTATGACTAATGTTGATTCCATGGATTATACGCACTCTCACCCGTCCACAAATGCTAGCCTTTTTAGTACCCTGCAGCTTTCACCGGTGCATTAAATCCACCATTTACCCTTCCTCAAAACAGCCACCATACCTACCTATTATGCCATTTCCATAGCCATTCCGAGATATATTGCCATGCAACTTCCACTGTTCTATTTTATTATGACATGCACCATCATTGTCATATTGCTTTGCATGATCGTAAGATAGCTAGCATGATGTTTTGATGTTATTGCTACACTAGATCATTGCACATCCCGGTACACCGCCGGAGGCATTCATATAGAGTCATATTTTTTTCTAAGTATCGAGTTGTAATTCTTGAGTTGTAAGTAAATAAAAATGTGATGATCATCATTATTAGACCATTGTCCCATGTGAGTAAAGGATGATGGAAGCTATGATTCCCTCACAAGTTGGGATCAATCTCCGGACTTTATAAAAAATAAAAGAGGACAAAGAAGCCCATCAAAAAAATGAGAGAGGGAGAAAAGAGAGAAGGGACAATGTTACTATCCTTTTTCCACACTTGTGCTTCAAAGTAGCACCATGATCTTCATGATAGAGAGTCTCCTATGTTGTCACTTTAATATACTAGTGGGAATTTTTCGTTATATAACTTGGCTTGTATATTCCAATGAAGGGCTTCCTCAAATTGCCCTAGGTCTTCATGAGCAAGCGAGTTGGATGCACACCCACTTATTTTATTTTTGAGCTTTCATACACTTATAGCTCTAGTGCATTTGTTGCATGGCTATCCCTACTCACTCACATTGATATCTATTGATGGTCATCTCCATAGCATGTTAATACGCCTAGTTGATGTGAGACTATCTGCTTCTTTTTGTCTTCTCCACAACCACCATATTCTATTTCACCTATAGTGCTATATCCATGGCTCGCGCTGATGTATTGTGTGAAAGTTGAAAAAGTTTGAGAACATCAAAAGTATGAAACAATTGCTTGGCTTGTCATCGGGGTTGTGCATGATTTAATACTTTGTGTGATGAAGATGGAGCATAGCCAGACTGTATGATTTTGTAGGGATAACTTTCTTTGGTCATGTTATTTTGAGAAGACATAATTGCTTTATTAGTATGCTTGAAGTATTATTGTTTTTATGTCAATATTAATCTTTTGTTTTGAATCTTCTGGATCTGAACATTCCTGCCACAATAAAGAAAATTACATGGATAAATATGTTAGGTAGCATTCCACATCAAAAATTATATTTTTATCATTTACCTACTCGAGGACGAGCATGAATTAAGGTTGGGGATGCTTGATATGTCTCCAACGCATCTATAATTTTTGATTGTTCCATGCTATTATATTATCTGTTTTGGATGTTTTATATGCATTAATATGCTATTTTATATTATTTCTGGGACTAAATTATTAACCTAGAGCCAGTGCCAGTTTCTGGTTTTCCTTGTTTTTGAGTTTTATAGAAAATGAATACCAAACGAAGTCCAAACGGAATAAAAAAATCATGATGATTTTTCTTGGACCGAAAGACACCCACGGAACTTGGAGATGAAGTCAGAAGAGTCCCGAGGGCACCACAAGCCCTTAGGGCGCACCCTAGGGGGGCGCCCCTGGCTTGTAGGCCCCCTGGGAGTCTACCAACCTCCCTCTGAGCTCTATAAATTCAGAAATATTCCATTGTCAACAGAGGTGTCTGAGGGAGTCCTGGATTAGGGGGTCCTCGGGCGTCCAGGTTATGTGACATGGGCCAGACTGATTGGCCGTGAAGATACAAGATAGAAGGCCTTCCCCCATGTCCGGATGGGACTCTCCTTTGCGTGGATGGCAAGCTTTAACGTTTGGATATGAAGTTTCCTTTCTGTGTAAACCGACTCTGTACAACCCTAGGCCCCTCCGGAATCTATATAAACTGGAGGGTTTAGTCCGTAGAGGCAGTCATAATCGTATAGGCTAGACATCTAGGGTTTAGCCATTACGATCTCGAGGTAGATCAACTCTTGTAACCCCTATACTCATCAAAGTCAATTAAGCAGGAAGTAGGGTATTACCTTCATTAAGAGGGCCCATACCCGGGTAAACATCATGTCCCTTGTCTCCTGTTACCTTCGATCCTCAGACGCACAGTTTGGGACCCCCTACCTGAGATCAGCCGGGTTTGACACCGACATTGGTGCTTTCATTGAGAGTTCCACTATGCCGTCAATAGAAGGCTCGATGGCTCATTCGATCATCTACAACGATGCCGTCTTCGGGGAAGTTTACCTCCCCAGCCAGATTTTTGTATTTGGGGCTTCGTTCTACGTGCCAACTCGATTGCTCACCTTGAACAGATCGACAGCTACGCCCCTGGTCATCAGATCAGTTTCGGGAACCTAAACTATGTCATCGATATTCAAGGAGACTTGATCTTCAAAGGGTTCGCGGCCTCGACCATCGCTCTGTCCTTAGATCCGGAGCAAACCATCAGGTCCGAAGATGGGAGTGTGGAGCCCACCAGACTCTTAGTTGATAACCGCATTATCGAGGATCCGGAGGCGATTGTGTCCACGGCGAACTCGGAATCAGTCCAGGTTCGCCTATCATTGAATGGCCAGACTCGCCCCTGGACTCCAGATCCGAACTCTCAAAGTCCGCGCCAAGTAGGCAGGGCCAGGAGGCTATCACCCCAGCCAGCCCCGTGGACTCTCGCTTCCATGTCAAAACCTCACTCTTAAACGAGGCCCTGGACTTAATGCGATCCCTCTCTATCACAGAGGAATCACTTCCGAACTACGCCCTGCCTGGACTAGGGGTTGAGATCGGGGAATTTTACGTCCCGTCCACCACCCACTTCATAGCCACTATTGAAGACTTAACCGACATGTTGGATTATGCCTCCAAAGATATCAACGACATGGATGACGATGCCGGAGACGAACAAGACCCACCGATTACCGGACGTTGGACGGCCACCTCCACATACGACGTGTACATGGTGGACACACCCAAAGAGGATGAAGATGCAAACAAGAAAGATCCGGTGGAGGAGAAACCTGATGAGGCACGACCGAAACATCGACGCCAGCGACGCCGCTCAAAATCGCGTCGTGGCAAAGATAGTAATACCGGCACCGGAGATGATAACACTCCGGAGGGTGCCGAAGAGCCCGAAGCCTGCTACCTCTTGAGCATGCGTTGGTTTTCCCTTGAAGAGGAAAGGGTGATGCAGCAAAGTAGCGTAAGTATTTTCCTCAGTTTTTGAGAATCAAGGTATCAATCCAGTAGGAGATAACACGCAAGTCACCTAGTACCTGCACAAACAATCAAGAACCTCACAACCAACGCGATAAAGGGGTTGTCAATCCCTTCATGGTCACTTGCGAAAGTGAGATATGATAAAGATAGTTAGATAAATATTTTTGGTATTTTTGTTGTAGATTGGAAAGTAAAGATTGCAAAATAGTAAACGAGATGCGATGTAAATAAAAAGAGATGCAATATAATAAGAAAGAGACCCGGGGGCCATATGTTTCACTAGTGGCTTCTCTCATGATAGCATGTATTACAGTGGTTAAAAAATACTGCCGAGCAATTGATTGAGGAGCGCATAGTTATGAGAATATCTAGGCAATGATTATGAATATAGGCATCACATCCGTGTTAAGTAGACCAAAACGATTCTGCATCTACTACTATTACTCCACACATCGACCGCTATCTAGAATGCATCTAGAGTATTAAGTTCATAAGAATCGAGTAACGCTTTAAGTAAGATGACATGATGTAGAGGGATAAACTCAAGCAATATGATATAAACCCCATCTTTTTATCCTCAATGGCAACAATACAATACGTGCCTTGCTGCCCCTACTGTCACTAGGAAAGGACACCGCAAGATTGAACACAAAGCTAAGCACTTCTCCCATTGCAAGAAAGATCAATCTAGTAGCCCAAACTAAACCAATAATTTAAAGAGACTTGCAAAGATATCAAATCATGCACATAACAATTCAGAGAGGAACCAAATATTATTCATAGATAAACTTGATCATAAATCCACAATTCACCGGATCTCGGCAAACACACCGCAAAAAAGTATTACATCGAATAGATCTCCAAGAACATCAAGGAGAACTTTGTATTGAGAACCAAAGAGAGAGAAGAAGACATCTAGCTAATAACTATGGACCCAAAGGTCTGTGGTAAACTACTCACACATCATCGGAGAGGCTATGGTGTTGATGTAGAAGCCCTCCGTGATCGAATCCCCCTCTGGCAGATCACCGAAAAAGGCCCCAGATGGGATCTCACGGGTACAAAAGGTTGCAAAGGTGGAAAAGTGGTTTCGTGGCTCCCCTGATGTTTTTAGGGTATAAGAGTATATATAGGCGAAAGAAGTACGTCGGTGGAGCTCTGTGGGGCCCACGAGGGTGGGGGCGCGCCTCCCCCCTGGGCGCGCCCTCCTATCTCGTGGCCGCCTCACGGACTTCCGGACTTCCACTCCAAGTCTCCTGGTTTGCGTTTGTTCCAAGAAAGATCCTCGCAAATGTTTCGTTTCGTTTGGATTCCGTTTGATATTCCTTTTCCACGAAACATTGAAATAGGCAAAAAAAACTCGCACTCAGCCTCCAGTTAATAGGTTAGTCCCAAAAATAATATAAAATAGCATATTAAAGCCCATTAAACATGCAAAACAGATAATATAATAGCATGGAACAATCAAAAATTATAGATATGTTGGAGACGTATCAAGCATCCCCAAGCTTAATTCCTGCTCATCCTCGAGTAGGTAAATGATAAAAACAAATTTTTTGATGTGGAATGCTACCTAACATAATTTCAATGCAATGTTCTTTATTGTGGCATGAATATTCAGATCCGAAAGATTCAAGACAAAAGTTTAATATTGACATAAAAATAATAATACTTCAAGCATACTAACCAAGCAATTATGTCTTCTCAAAATAACATAGCCAAAGAAAGCTCATCCCTACAAAATCATATAGTTTGGCCATGCTTCATTTTCATCACACAAAATGCTGCCATCATGCACAACCCCGATGACAAGCCAAGCAATTGTTTCATACTTTAGCATTCTCAAACTTTTTCAACTTTCACGCAATATATGAGCGCGAGCCATGGACATAGCACTATAGGTGGAATAGAATAGTGGTTGTGGAGAAGACAAAAGGAGGAAGATAGTCTCACATCAACTAGGCGTATCAATGGGCTATGGACATGCCCATCAATAGATATCAATGTGAGTGAGTAGTGATTGCCATGCAACGGATGCACTAGAGCTATAAGTGTATGAAAGCTCAACAAAAGTAACTAAGTGGATGTGCATCCAACTTGCTTGCTCATGAAGACCTAGGGCAATTTGAGGAAGCCCATCACTGGAATATACAAGCCAAGTTCTATAATGAAAAATTCCCACTAGTATATGAAAGTGACAACATAAGATACTCTCTATCATGAAGATCATGGTGCTACTTTGAAGCACAAGTGTGGAGAAAGGATAGTAACATTGCCCCTTCTCTCTTTTTCTGTCATTTTTTGGGCCTTTTTTATGGCCTCTTTTTTTCGTCCGGAGTCTCGCCCTGACTTGTGGGGGAATCATAGTCTCCATCATCGTTTCCTCACATGGGACAATGCTCTAATAATGAAGATCATCACACTTTTATTAACTTACAACTCAAGAATTACAACTTGATACTTAGAAAAAAATATGACTCTATGTGAATGCCTCTGGCGGTGTACTGGGATGTGCAATGAATCAAGAGTGACATGTATAAAAAATTATGATTGGTGGCCATGCCACAAATACGATGTCAACTACATGATCATGCAAAGCAATATGACTATGGTGAAGCGTCTCATAATAAACAGAACGGTGGAAAGTTGCATGGCAATATATCTCGGAATGGCTATGGAAATGCCATAATAGGTAGGTATGGTGGCTGTTTTGAGGAAGGTAAATGATGGGTTTATGGTACCGGCGAAAGTTGCATGACACAAGAGAGGGTAGCAATGGTGGAAGGGTGAGAGTGCGTATAATCCATGGGCTCAACATTAGTCATAAAGAACTCAATTACTTATTGCCAAAATCTACAAGTCATCCAAGCCAAGCACTATGCGCATGCTCCTAGGGGGATAGATTGGTAGGAAAAGACCATCGCTCGCCCCCGCCCGCCACTCATAAGGAAGGCAATCAAAGAACACCTCATGCTCCAAATTTTTCACACAACGGTTACCATACGTGCATGCTACGGGACTTGCAAACCTCAACACAAGTATTTCTCAATTTCACAATTACACAACTAGCACAACTCTAATATCACCATCTTTATATCTCAAAACAATTATCAAGTATCAAACTTCTCATAGTTTTAAATGCACTCTATATGAAACTTTTTATTATACCCATCTTGGATGCCCATCATATTAGGACTAATTTTATAATCAAAGAAAATTACCATGTTGTTCTAAAAGACTCTCAAAATAATATAAGTGAAGCATGAGAGATCAATAATTACTATAAATAAAACCACCACCGTGCTCTAAAAGGATATAAGTGAAGCACTAGAGAAAAATTATCTAGCTCAAAAGATATAAGTGAAGCACATAGAGTATTCTAATAAATTCCGATTCATGTGTGTCTCTACCAAAAAGTGTGTACAGCAATGATGATTGTGGTAAACTAAAAAGCAAAGACTCAAATCATACAAGATGCTCCAAGAAAAACACATATCATTTGGTGAATAAAAATATAGCCTCAAGTAAAGTTACCGATAGACGAAGATGAAAGAAGGGATGCCTTCCGGGGCATCCCCAAGCTTAGGCTTTTGGTTGTCCTTCAATTTTACCTTGGGGTTCCTTGGGCATCCCCAAGCTTAGGCTCTTGCCACTCCTTGTTCCAAAATCCATCAAATCTTTTGCCCAAAAACTTGAAAACTTCACAACACAAAACTTAACAGAAAACCTCATGAGCTCCTCTAGTATAAGAAAACAAACCACCACTTTAATGTACTGTAATTAACTCATTCTTTATTTATAGTAGTGTTAAACCTAATTTATTCCAACTTCTCTATGATTCATACCCCCCCCCCCCCCGATACTAGCCATAGATTCATCAAAATAAGTAAACAACACACGAAAAACAGAATCTGTCAAAACAGACCAGTCTGTAGCAATCTGGAGGTTTCGAATACTTCTGTAACTCCAAAAATTCTGAAAAATTAGGAAGACCTAAATAATTTGTATATTGATCTACATCAGTTGGAATTAGTATTTTATCGCTCTCTGGTAAAAAATTAAAATTATTTTAGTGAGCGCATAGTTTCTGTTTTTTCCAGCAAGATCAAATAACAATCACCCAAGAAGATCATAAAGGCTTTACTTGGCACAAACACTAATTAAAACATAAAAAACACAATCATAACAGAGGCTAGATAAATAATTTATTACTAAACAGGAACAAAAAGTAAAGAACAAAAATAAAATTGGGTTGCCTCCCAACAAGCGCTATCGTTTCCCGCCCCTAGCTAGGCATAAAAGCAAGAATAGATCTAGATATTGTCATCTTTGGTATTTATATTTTTAATGGAGTTATGCTCGGATCCGGGAGGTTCCTTACGTTTCCCTTCATGCTCGGAGATTTTTTAGATCTAAAGCATCCAACTGCTTATTGCAAAGAGTGATCAACGTATTCATACGGTGAAGGTTTCGGCCAACATTTTTAAGAGGCTCAATAGATTTTTGCAATTCGCATAATTTCTCTAAAATGTGTGTTCCTTCTTGAGTAAGATGTAGTTCCTTTCGTGGGGGAAGTACTCCTACTATTCCCTCTATAATCTCATAAGCAATATTGGGATCAATTTCAATAAAGTTCCCTTTAGCGGCAAAATCCAAGAGTTGTCTATTGGATATGGATAGCCCAACATAAAAATTTCGAAGTAAAATCTTGAAATCTCCCTCTATAGTGCAACTATGATAGGATTCTATCATCCTATACAAAGCATCTTTTAGGTTTTCTCCTTGTCTTTTTTTGAAGTGAACAACTTCAAAATCGGGAGACAAAGGAGGGAAGAAAGGGCTAGCCATGACGGCGAAACAAACGATCTAACACACGGACACACAAGAGGCAAGCGAAAAGAGACGAACGAAAAAGGGGCGAATAAAACGGCAAAGGTCAAGTGGGGGAGAGGAAACGAGAGGCAAATGACAAATAATGTAATGCTAGGGAGAAGAGTTTATGATGGGTACTTGGTATGTCTTGACTTTAGCATAGATCTCCCCGGCAACGGCGCCAGAAATCCTTCTTGCTACCTCTTGAGCATGCGTTGGTTTTCCCTTGAAGAGGAAAGGGTGATGCAGCAAAGTAGCGTAAGTATTTCCCTCAGTTTTTGAGAACCAAGATATCAATCCAGTAGGAGATAACATGCAAGTCACCTAGTACCTGCACAAACAATCCAGAACCTCGCAACCAACGCAATAAAGGGGTTGTCAATCCCTTCACGGACACTTGCGAAAGTGAGATCTGATAAAGACAGTAAGATAAATATTTTTGGTATTTTTGTTGTATAGATTGGAAAGTAAAGATTCCAAAATAGTAAACGAGATGCGACGTAAATAAAAAGAGATGCAATATAATAAGAAAGAGACCCGAGGGCCATATGTTTCACTAGTGGCTTCTCTCATGATAGCATGTATTACAGTGGGTGAACAAATTACTGCCGAGTAATTGATAGAAGAGCGCATAGTTATGAGAATATCTAGGCAATGATTATGAATATAGGCATCACGTCCGTGTTAAGTAGACCGAAACGATTCTGCATCTACTACTACTACTCCACACATCGACCGCTATCCAGCATGCATCTAGAGTATTAAGTTCATAAGAACAGAGTAACGCTTTAAGCAAGATGACATGATGTAGAGGGATAAACTCAAGCAATATGGTATAAACCCCATCTTTTTATCCTCGATGGAAACAATACAATACGTGCCTTGCTGCCCCTACTGTCACTGGGAAAGGACACCGCAAGATTGAACCCAAAGCTAAACACTTCTCCCATTGCAAGAAAAATCAATCTAGTAGGCCAAACTGAACCGATAATTCGAAGAGACTTGCAAAGATATCAAATCACGCATATAAGAATTCAGAGAAGAACCAAATATGATTCATAGATAAACTTGATCATAAATCCACAATTCATCGGATCTCGGCAAACACACTGCAAAAAAGTATTACATCGAATAGATCTCCAAGAATATTGAGGAGAACTTTGTATTGAGAACCAAAGAGAGAGAAGAAGCCATCTAGCTAATAACTATGGACCTGAAGGTCTGTGGTAAACTACTCACACATCATCGGAGAGGCTATGGTGTTGATGTAGAAGCCCTCTGTGATCGAATCCCCCTTCGGCAGATCGCCGGAAAAGGCCCAGATGGGATCTCACAGGTACCGAAGGTTGCGGCAGTGGAAAAGTGGTTTCGTGGCTCCCCTTGATGTTTTTAGGTCATAAGAGTATATATACGCGAAAGAAGTACGTCGGTGGAGCTCCATGGGGCCCACGAGGGTGGGGGCGCGCTCTCCTATCTCGTGGCGGCGTCGCAGACTTCCAGAATTCCACTCCAAGTCTCCTGGTTTGTGTTTGTTCCAAGAAAGATCCTCGCGAAGGTTTCATTCCGTTTGGATTCCGTTTGATATTCCTTTTCTACGAAACACTGAAATAAGCAAAAACAAAAACAGAAACTGGCACTGGGCCTCCAGTTAATAGGTTAGTCCCAAAAATAATATAAAATAGCATATTAAAGCCCATTAAACATCCAAAACAGGTAATATAATAGCATGGATTTATCAAAAAAAAATAGATACGTTGGAGACGTATCAAAGCCCCCGTCGATCCCACATCCGAACAAGACGATGTGGGAGAGGGGCAAGTCAACCCCGATGATCCGGCCGAGAACGGGGACTCGGAAGATAGTAATTATCTACCGCTCTCCGAAGACGATGTGAGGCTCGGCGACGAAGACTTCAGCGTGCCAGAGGAACCACTCGAGCAGGAGCGCTTTAAGCGCCAGCTAATCGCCATTGCGAGAAGTCTAAAAAAGCAGCAGCAGCGGCTCCAAGCCGAATAGGATACACTCAATGACAGATGGACCCAAGTCCTAGCCGCCGAAGAGTACGGCCTTCAACGCCCACCAAAGAGTTATCTGAAGCGTCGGCTACTACCACAATTTGACGATGAAGCCCTTGAGCCCATACCATCAAGACATGACCGTGCCGATGAACCAGACCAGCCACCATGCAGGCAAGATAAAGCGGCAACCTACGCCAAACACCAACCCGCACCACCTCGCCATAGAGATAGAGAGACAGCGGCTCCAGGATACACCTACAACCTTCGGTAGGACCTGGACAATAGAGCAGGCCAAGCCAGATCAATCTATGGATCGAGGGGGCAAGCTTCAACGCGCGAAGATGGCCATCAGGCCTGGCGTGGAAGGCACAACCTCGCTTGGGCCGAAAACCGCATACAGAATTCATCCGAACTGCGTCGCGACGACGCCCGATACAGAGGCACTGCACACCCCCTATGCTTCACTGATGAGGTAATGGAGCACCAGTTCCCAGGAGGGTTTAAACCCATGAACATTGAATCATACGATGGAAAGACAGATCCCGCAGTATGGATCGAAGATTTTCTTCTCCATATCCACATGGCCGGCGGTGATGTTCTCCACGTCATCAAGTACCTCCCGCTAAAATAAAAGGGACCTGCTCGGCACTGGTTAAACAGCCTCCTAGAAAACTCTATTGGTAGCTGGGAAGACTTGGAAGATGCTTTTAGAGATAACTTTTGCGTGGCTCGCCCGACACCTCGGCCAAGAAAAGATAAAGTCTATGGCAGCCCTCACCGCACTCTTGACCCACTTTTGCGTGGGAGAAGACAGCTGGCTTGCTCGTAGAAGCGACAGCACCAGCAACCCTGGAACCTCTGAGGCCAGAGATGGAAACGGTAAGCCACGATGCAACAAGCACAAGCGTCAAAGCAAAAAATGAGGATACCGAAGACACGACTGTCA
>NW_024115975.1:0-6796 GCF_003073215.2 Triticum urartu | reverse complement strand
CGCCTCCGGTCCTCCCTTGCCGGCGGGGGCCGGGAGGTGGGCCTCCTCGAGAAGGCGGGTGCTGGGGGAGCCTCCGGCGTCGCCGCGCAGGTAACATGTCTCTGTGAATATCAGATCCGTCGAAGTGCTTTGCTCTTGTGCCTGCACGGCGGTGTGCCATTCGGCTTAGCTAATCAGGGAGCTTTTGATCTGTGCTATGATGGAGAAATGTGATCTCCTGAACTAGATTGAGAACTTGGTAATATTAGGCTTTCAAAATAGTAAATCTGAAATCATGTCCGTTGGAGAACTGAGAGAATGTATCTCTGAAACTAGCATGGCTGTTTGGATGCCGTAACAAGCTATTCATTTTAAACACTGCTAACCATCGCCATTCTTTTACATACTCCCTCTGTAAAGAAATATAAGAGCGTTAATGATCTATAAATGCTCTTATATTTCTTTACGGAAGTAGTGGTGTAAACGCTCTTATATTTCTTTACGGAGGTACTAGTACGTATGAAGAAGTGTATTAGGGTGTATCTTTTTCATTACAACTTAAATTCCAAATATTGCCGGCATTCCACCTTATCCTCATGTGATGACTATATTTGGTAATACCTCCGTGACACATGAAGCCACAGTGGGGTCCATCTTGGCTGTGGCATCAACCTCAATCATGTCCGTTACATCGGCTGATAATGCTTCAATGAACTATAAGATTGTGATCAAAACTTGTAGTGGACACGGTGCGTGTCACACACTCTACGTCAGTGTGACTAGGGACTAGGGATTGCAATTCACAGTGTAGGATTTGGGACTGAGGTCCAGGGTACTCAGTGATGCCCCATCATGGTTTTTTTTTTGAACCGGGCATAACCACTTTCCATGAACTGAATAACGGAAATACACATCAAACTAGTGTCAACAGGGGACGGGAAAGGGGAAAGCGAGTTCAACGCATCGCCGGGAAACCCACCACAGGAACTCCCCTATGAGATTCCTGCTATGGGGCGAAAACCCGACGACACCCAAGCCTCACAAAAGAGCTACGCAGAAAGTTCAGGGAACAGGCTCCACACACGAGCACTCCCAACACTCACGCAGGAGCTGAGGACACACACAGTTTAATCCAAAAGGAAGGCAATGCCTAGCAGAAAGCTAAAGTAAACCCTGCAGCAATATGAAAGATGACGCTGCTGTAGCTCATCGATCAGGTCGCTGCCCAGTCGTCCGTGCCCCATCAGGGTTGTGAAGTTGCTGGATACAATATGGTTTGACTAGCACTCTCATCCAGGCCTCAATCGTATTCCTCACTGTTGGCTTCACAATGGGCAAATAAGTGTGAGGTGCGGTGTTTCTGATGGCCAGATGAGAAATTATGTACGGATTTGAAACAGTATCATCTAACTGGACTAGTCAACATAACCCCCTCCCCCTCCCCCTCCCCTGAACAGTTGGCAGTTCATCACTACTTGTATGGTTGTATCCCTGGAAAAATATGTGATTTGAAGAAGGAGAGACAGCCAGTGATGAGCATGTTATAGTCCTTCTGATCTGGAGTCAGAGGTGCTACCATTGAGCGGTGTTATAGTTATCTGCTAGATTTAGAATCATGGTCTCTTAACAAATGTAAGTATTGCCCTATATATTGCTATCTAACGCAATAGTTAACGTGCCTCCTACTTTGCAGTGCAGGTGGTGGCAAGCCCAGCTGATCTCATCAAGGTAAGGATGCAAGCAGACAGCAGATTGTTGGCCCAAGGCATCCAACCTCGGTATACAGGGATCTTAGACGCCTTCACGAAAATCACCCGTGCAGAAGGTCTGTTAGGACTTTGGAAGGGGGTTGGTCCTAATGCCCAGCGAGCATTTCTTGTCAACATGGGCGAGTTGACCTGCTATGACCAGGCAAAGCATTTCATCATCCGCAAGCAGATCAGCGACGATAACTTGTATGCTCACACACTAGCCTCTGTTGCCTCTGGTCTGTGTGCGACTACATTGAGCTGCCCAGCGGATGTGATCAAAACCAGGATGATGAACCAGGGCCTGGAGGCGAAGGCTCTATACAGGAATTCTTATGATTGTTTGGTCAAGACCGTCAAACATGAGGGCCTGACAGCATTGTGGAAGGGCTTCTTACCTACATGGGCCAGGCTTGGCCCCTGGCAGTTTGTGTTCTGGGTTTCCTACGAAAAACTCCGACAAGCATCAGGTATTTCTTCGTTCTGATAGTGCTGGCTGAGTTTTCATGCAAGAGGCATACGGATCAAAGACACTGTTATTTCTGAACCTTTAGGCTGTGGCTACGTATTACTGTGCCCTTGTGCATTTACGTTTAAATTGGGCCTGAACTCTGTATATCTGATGGTGCAGCAGCCAGCGCATAGATTTGTCATCCCTTACAAATCACATTTTCTCATGCTCTTCCTTTTGGGTGCTATTTATGCACTCCCTGTTCAGACAAGAATTCGAAAGCTCGCCCTTTTGTGTTCATGTGCGCACAAGCAGTCATCTTGCTCTGCAGAGCTGTTGCAGGTGGTTGGTATCTCTTGCACCACAATATGTGTATGTGTGCAGACCAGGTCGCTTCTGTCCAGTTCTTTTGAGGAGCTCAAGTGGATCCTCGGAGCCATTTGCCAGGGCGATGTACCTGCTCTATCATCTTCGTAGAACAGCGACTCATGAGCATTCGAATTAGATGCAGGGAGGAATCTAAGTCGTTGCGGGAATCCGTTAAGCATGCGCATAAACAAGGAGGTAAATCCCGGTAGGCACATAAAAATTACTCCCTCTGTAAAGAAATACTCCTACTAACTACTGTACTAGTGATCTAAACACTCTTATATTTATTTACAGAGGGGGTACAACCAATTCAAACACCCTTACAAGTGTAACACAGACTGAACTGTAGTGCTGGGCAATTATCAGCAGTTCCTATGGCCATCTAATTGAGCAGCGTGGAGGCAAAGAATCCATGCTTTATCCTCTTGCCCATATTGTCAAAATCTAGAGACAAGGAAAACCATAAATTTTGCCAGCTGGAAGAGTGAGCCGTCACGTCATTCACAAGGAAAACAGGGGTACAAAGAAATGGTGAACATGTCCTGTTTACTCACAGCTAATCCTTAGGTGTTAATTACAGTATTGAATCATGGAAGATACGGCATGATTCTGACAGGGAACGGGCCGAGTGACCTTAATTCAGATCTGCCCAAAATGAAATTCAGGATCTCACAGCTAATCCTACTTGACAAATACAATGCCGCGGCTATGTGTCACACTTCTATACGATGGATAATTTACATGATGGCTGGCTGACCTTAGAAGAGAACAGCCGTTCTTAGTTAAACATGCCTTTGGCCTGAGAGAGAGCCCACTGAACATGTTGGTACCAACAGGCAATTCCCTTTGCTCCATAGCATTACAAGACGAGTATCTTGTGCTTTGGCTCTTCAACACAGGTCCCTCCCTCCCTGTCAATCCAGTTGTTCATCTTACATCCTAACTCCATGATAATACATCTAACAGATCAACCATTGCAAGAATGCCAAGTGTCAGCTATGCATCGGTCTTTCGGAATATCGTTAGATGGTTGCTTCAAGATGACTCTTGCCCTCGGTTACTACTCGCTTGACCCACTGTTTCTTGAGGAGGAATCTGCAGGCATAGCAAGATTTATTCCAAATGTGGCTTTCAACCTCACAAATAGCTCACAAGATGGTGGAAGATATAATACCGCGTGAGGGCCGCTTTCCCTCCATTGCTTCTTTCTTTTCCTGGCAACTGTGACAAAGGAACGGACCATCCCAGGGACACACCTTTCCTGGCTTTGACAAACCCTCGTGTATCGATATCCCTTGACCAGACTCTAGCTCTACTTGACAAATTGCACATACAAAGAGCTTGAACATATTTCGGACTGGATACTCGGAGTCTAACCTGCATTCACCAGAAGTAAAATGTCAGCAATTAATAGACAATGACAATAAAAAAGTTTGAATGAGACCCAACTGGTAAGGCATTCAGCTTCATAAGGTGTTTCCACATAGAGCGAAACAGGCGCTTTGCTTTTCTGCTTGTTTGCGTTTTCATCTCACCCCTGAACTACGGGAAAAGATAGTTTTTTCAACCCTGAAACTCTAGAACCGCTTGAATTACAACCTCAAACTATTGAAATATCCACTTTTTACCCTCAGCTGGTTCCATGAGTAGTTTTGGGTGGCAGGCCGTCCAAGCATTGCCATGCCACTACCGTGGAGAAACAAACACTACGAGAACAAGCAATATAAGACAAACAGAACCATTGGGATAAAATAACTTCCACAAAAGAGAAAATACTTATAATTCTAGAAGCCAGAGAAAAATAGTACAACAACAAAGCCGTTCAGTCCCAAAGAAATTGGGGTAGGCTAGAGTTGAAACTCGTAAGATCTCGAAACCAAGTCATGGATAGCTAACTTCCACGCAATCCTGTCCATGGCTAGTTGAAACCCTGTCCATGCTTGAGAGAAAAAAAGGCAAAGGCAAAGTTTTTTTTTACGATGTGGAAGTGAGGTTGCAGACCTGTGGCATCCATGTGGGCCGCAAGGCACTTGTGAAACCACTTGAGGTGAAACTGAAGCATTTCAATAGTTCAAGGTAGTATTTTAAATGGTTTTAAAGTTCAGTGTTGAAAAGTGAACTTTCGCCATAAGTTTAGGATTGGATGGTTGACATTTCTTTCTCTTTTGATGTTTGTGTCAAGTTCTGGATGAACACTATGGTTGGGGAGTTTGAGTTGTCCCGTTGTTGTCAATCTATGGTGGAACCCAACAAGGCATATGGCAAAATATGGTGTTTTCACGAGACATGACAATTGTTGCCAATCAAACATCGAATCATATTTTTTGACAAAATAATCTTGAAGGACTGAATCCAAATATTTAGCAATGCTACAAAAGAAGTATAGCGTCCTACAATAATAATTGTCGAAAGAAGACTTGATGCCTGGTTGATAAAATGTAATGCTAGCCAAATATACTAAATTAAACACAAATGTAACATGTGGTACCCAATCACAGCAACACCTGTACCAACCTGACTTCAGTCTAAAGGGCTATGCCCTGTTTCATTGAATGGTAAGGTGTTATATAGTAGAAAACCCATACCCAATGCTCAATCGAAATGATATTTTCTATTAGATGTATGGCATCGACCGTTGTCACAGAATCTAACAGAACCTGTGTTCCAGCATATACAATTTCAGCCTGCAGAGTAAGGTCTCTTCAGTTGAATATGGCAAGGTGTAACTCAGGTGACATCTTCAGCTCAAATGGTATGTCACATGTTACCAAAAAGCTAAACCACTGCTAAACTCAGGTTTCCCAAGTACGAGTTATTGTTTAGTCAGGAAGCTTTGGGTTCACCATATAATTGTGTGTGAACTAGTATGGATCCATCGACACAATGGAGAAAGGGAACATACCATCTTAGCAGAGATGGGCATCCATCCTCAAAGACTTCCTCCACCAAGTCGGGCTCAGAAGTACGCTCCGTATCAGCACGTGATAATGTGTCTGATGTTCTTTTTCTGATGAATATATTTTTCAAAAGACTAAAGCCATTCCGTGCCTTCTTTCGAGAATGTATAGTGGATTTCGGTTTTTCTGGCGGTATTATGTCAATAACAATACAAGTTGTATCATCCCTTAATCCTTTTGCATCCACTGCTTCCTGCAAAAGATCAACAGTAAATAACAGTTTTATTCTAATGCACAATGACACACGGTACAAACTGAGGATTCCAGGTTGTGTGCCAGAAATGAGGGGTTAAGTGGCTGTACTTTGACAATTTGATCCGCTGCAGCCTCTGGAGGAAGCCCTCGTGCGCAACTAAAAGCCATTTCCGCAGTCAAGGCATCCCAAACACCGTCACTTGAAATAATTAGACGACCTCCAGCACTAGATAGCTGCAGCAAGCATTAGAAGACATTAGTATTTCGAAAATATGATTAAAAAATCTTCAGAAAAACACTTTATTATGCCGACTTTTCACACATGGGTGCAGACAAAACTTTTTGCAAAATGCACCTTGTATATTTCAAAAGGCAATAGGGATTTTGTGTAGATGTGCCACATACATGTGCACTTGAGAAACATCAAGCAAAAATATGAACTATCGTGAACCACAAAAATCTGTACTGCTACAAGACACTTGGTATGTTTGCAATATGTCATATCTTTTCTATACAAATACACAAAATAGAACTAGGATTTTTTTTTCAGATGGTGTTGAATTTTACAGGTTGTGTTCTGCAATAGGTTGCAGAAGCACCCATGTCTATCAAATTTACACAAAAAGGACATTTCACGAAGTGACAAGAAAATAAAGATGACAAAGACAACGAGAATATTCAGACAGTAGAACTTCTGGTGCCTATCACTTTTATTGTGACGTTTTGAATTTGGTTCTGTATAGAACAGACATGAAGAATTTTTTACCTTGATCTGCTTCACAAAAGGAACAGGAATGATAAATTCACCAACATCCTGATCACCAATTGATCTTGATAGGCATAAACCTCCTGGCCAACATCTAAGGGGGCCAATCTGGTTGGGCAATAAAGGAAAGAAGGGTCAAGCTAAAGGTGTAAATCAGACCTATTAACACAATTATGGTTCAGGGAAACATGAGAAAATATATATACAACATATGTAATCGGGATAATGTGCAAGCGCAAAGTTTTGAAATGAACCACCGAACGGTGAACACTCAACGGCATGTAGAGTAAGGCACTCATTAAAATTCCATAGGTACACAAAATATGGAAAG
>NW_024115974.1:0-18932 GCF_003073215.2 Triticum urartu | reverse complement strand
AATCACACGGCGACACGTGGCGGAGGCGCGGCAGTGCGGACGCATCCGGCGCCGGGCGGACGTGTCCGGCGCGCGGAGGAAGGGGAAGACTAGGGTTAGGGGTGGATTTGATCCGAGATTTGGACAGGGAAGGCCTATTTATACATAGAAGGAGGTAGGAGGCTCCAAATGGAGTGCGGTTTTCGGCCACACGATCGTGATCGAACGAACGAGAGGATGGAGGGGGTTTAGCTGGGTTTTGGGCCACTTTGGAGAGGTGTTGGGCTGCAACACACACGAGGCCTTTACGGTTCCTCGATTAACCGTTGGAGTATCAAACGAAGTCCAAATGGCACGAAACTTGACAGGCGGTCTACCGGTAGTATACCAAGGACGCTTGGCAAGTCTCGTTCCAATCTGAGAATGTTTAACACCCGCACACGAGAATAGGCAAAAGGGGACGCAGGAGGACGTAGGTGTGCCGGAATGCAAAACGGACAACGAGGAAAATGCTCGGATGCATGAGACGAACACGTATGCAAATGCGATGCACATGATGACATGATATGAGATGCATGACAACGATAACAACACACGGAGACAAAGACCCGAACCCGAGAAAATAAAATAACTTAACGCCGGAAACAGCAAGAGTTGGAATACATATTGGGTAAGTCATATCCGGGGTGTTACACGGCAACATCGTCCCGAGATCTAGGACTGGAAAAACTCCGGGTATTCAGAACGGAGGTGGTCCTCGCGTTCCCAGGTGGCCTCACGGTCGGAATGATGTGACCACTTCACTTTCAGGAATTTGATAGACTTGTTGCGAGTCTTGCGCTCAGTTTCTTCAAGAATAGCCACCGGATGCTCATGATAAGACATGTCTTCTTGGAGATCAATCTCTTCAAAGTTGATGGTGCGGTCAGGAGTCTTGAAACACTTGTGGAGCTGAGACAGGTGAAACACGTCGTGCACGTTTGCAAAGTTGGACAGAAGCTCAAGTTGATAGGCGAGATTGCCTCTTTTGCCAATGATCTTGAAAGGACCCACGTATCTAGGGGCAAGCTTCCCTTTGATATCGAAGCGACGAGTACCTTTCATTGGAGATACGCGGAGTTAGACATGGTCTCCGATCTCGAAAGCCAAGTCACGATGCTTGCTATCATAGTAGCTCTTCTGGCACGATTGCGCGGCTTTGAGATTTTCACGAATGACTTTGCACATTTCTTCAGCCTCTGTGATCAAGTCATTGCCAAGAAGTTGGCGTTCACCAGTCTCTAACTAGTTAAGAGGAGTACGACACTTCCTGCCACAGAGAATCTCGAATGGGGCCTTGCCCAAACTCGCTTGGAAGTTGTTGTTGTAGGAGAACTCGACATATGGAAGAAAATCTTCGCACTTCATACCGAAAGAAATGACACATGCCCTGAGCATATCTTCAAGAATTTGATTGACTCGCTCGACTTGGCCACTAGTTTGAGGATGAAAGGTTGTGCTGAAGCGAATGTTGGTGCCCATTTCCTTCTGAAAGGAGTCCCAGAACTTAGAGGTAAAGATGCTTCCACGATCTGAAGATATCAGCTGCGAAATGCCATGCAAAGAGACAATCCTGGAGGTATATAGCTCTGCCAATTGAGCTGCTGTGATAGATTCTTTGATAGGAAGAAAATGAGCCACTTTAGTGAGCTTGTCGATGACAATGAAGATAGCATCATTGCCACGCTTGGAGTTGGGAAATCCAGTCACGAAGTCCATCTCAATATGGTCAGACTTCCATTCTAGAATGGCAAGAGGTTGAAGGAGACCCGCTGGTCATTGGTGTTCTGCTTTCACTCTTCTGCAGACATCACATTCATTCACGAACTGAGCAATCTCGCGCTTCATTCAAGTCCACCAATACGACTGCTTGAGGTCATGGTACATCTTTGTACTTCCACGATGAATAGACAAGAGTGAATTGTGAGCCTCGTTCATAATGACTTTACGAAGGTCACCCTTAGGAACAACAATGCGATCCTCGAGGAATAGAGTATCTTTGTCATCAAGACGATAGCACTTGTACTTGGGTTGGCTCTTGGCAATCCCAATCTTCACCTTCTTCACCATAGCATCAAGAAGTTGAGCCTCACGAATCTGATCTTCCAAAGTAGGAGAGACTTGGAGGTTGGCAAGGAATCCTTGAGGAACAACTTGGAGATTAAGTTTACGGAAAGTGTCATGGAATTGTCATGGCAGATGTCCTTAGTGTCAGGACTTAGTCGCGAGGCAAACACATCTATGTGGTAGCTTGAGAGGGGTTGATCAGAATCGAGAGACGCGACACAAGACAAGGGTTTAGACAGCTTCGGGCCCCGGGAAACATCATCCGGTAATAACCCTACATGATGTTTGTGGCTATGTCTCATTATGATCATGAGGGAGTCGCCGGTAGGCCGGCTCTTTGTGTCTAGCCCCAAAGATTATTTTCTCTCCCTCTTTGGGGAGCCCTGCCCCTCCTTATATATGTTGAAGGGGCGGGTTACATGTGGAGTCCTAGTAGGACTAGGACTAGTCTATCCTTTCTCATAAGGTGAATACAAGTCCGGGTCTTGCTTCTTCATAAAGGAAATATTCCTCATGCCTTCCGTCTTAAGCCGGCCCACAATAACATGAGCCGGCCTACTGGGACTTGGGCCCTTGTGATCCGTTTGACTCGCCGTCAGGGCCATCATTAAGTCGCCAGGCTCGTGAGTTGTCACACCAGTGAACCGCTAGACCTATGAGTCACCAATCCTCCAGCGGGTTACAATGAAGCGCCAAGTCCGGTCGGGTCATGCCGCGGGGTATATCCCCGACATTAGCCCCCAGTTTAATTTGGATTTATCCATGTTAAACTGATCTTGTAAAATAAACACAAGAACAAACTTGATAGGTTGTGTTTCGGATTAAATATTTTCCTGAACCGGGACCTGATTATCCTTAAGTCCAATTGTCATTTCCTTCATCTATAAAATCAAGGTAAGCTAGCTTCATACTCAATTTGCTGACGTTGGTTTCTCACAGAAAAATATTGTGAAGAATAATCCACTTGAGTTGGCTTCCAAGGCGCCGGCTTAAAAAAATTTGGTCTTCAAATACTCATCTGATATTCAGCCGGTTTGAAGATGTAAAACTTGCCGGTTTATGATTACCAAAATTGCCGAGTTATAAAGCAGACGATGCCGGGTCATAATTGTTGTTGACACCGAGTCATGTAATTGA
Organism: Triticum urartu; assembly: GCF_003073215.2. Lineage (NCBI taxonomy): Eukaryota > Viridiplantae > Streptophyta > Magnoliopsida > Poales > Poaceae > Triticum > Triticum urartu. Next base: position 15,710 of record NW_024115974.1, on the reverse strand, counting down.
TCTTCCTAATTTGCTCAAAACTGATAATTTGAAGATGTTCCTCCTTTATATGCATAATACCTGTAGCCCCCAAGTCTTAAGAGGAGAATATAGTGAAAGCTTAAGACTTGATCCAATATAAGTGTTGCAACCTTGAAGAAATCCGGTTTTTTCATCTCAATCATTAATCATAAACTGAATATTCCACACATGTAGCCCCCAAGTGTCGGGTTGTCATGCTTGCAGCAACCTGGGACTTTGTAATTGCCTGATGCTCAAAAAACTTTAACCAGTGTAGCCCCCAAGGGTCGGGTCATTATGCAATAATGAGCAGGGACTTTATAAATATGATCATGTAGATTTGAACAGCAACATGTAGCCCCCAAGGACCGGCTTAGTAAGATAATATTGAGGTGGGACTTTATATATACTTCATTGAAAATAACATCATATGATGTAACCCCCATCATGGGGCTTGAACCCACGTCCACAAGATTAAGAGCTTTGTGCTTTACCAACTAAGCAATAAACCTTCAATATAATGGATTAAGACTTGTGTATCTTGAATTGTTGACAGGAGCCATTGGTAGCCCCCAAGTGCCAGCTCATTACACTGTGATGAGTCGGGTCTTCAATAAGGTGAGCAAAAAATGACTTTGCATTAGCCCCCAAGTGTTATGGTGCATACTTGCAGTGACATGAGACTTGCATATTTGATATAATCTCAACTTTGAATAATGTAGCCCCCAAGTGCCGGGTTGTAAGCCTGCAGCTACTCGGGACTATTCCTTTCATTGTAGAATAAATCATATCCATTGATAAAATAATAGCCATTGCGCCAAAGCGACTTTGAATACCTCATCATAATATTAGTTACTGATAACCATACTAAAAATCCAGCCATGTCAGCTATTAAAGATTTGAATAACCCGGTTTGAAAACCTCAATCATTCAATATCATAATGAAAAATCCAGCCAAGTTTGGCTATTTAAAGATGCAAGGACCTTATCTGTTCACAAGTAAATCCAGAGTTTTAAATACTCGGCGGCTCTTGGCCGATGGCGATTTAATACGCCTCCATTGTAAGCCGGAATTTTTATAGCCCGGCTATTTATAGCCTTTGAGAAAATCCAGCACAGATGATCATTCTGAAGCATCGGTTTTAATGATGAGCTTAGACTTAAGCATTTATATAAGTCATAGTTCTGCAAATCCTGCACAAAGTTTAAACAACATACGCCCTGGCGACTTAATGTCAAAAGCCAGGGTGGGTAACCACCCAAATGAAGTCTTATCCTGTGATATTGAATTTGCACTGTCAGTCTATGTGACCTACACAGTAAGGGTGATAACCCAATCTTTGATACACGCATGATTCCAATGGCGTAATTCAAAATATACCGGCAACTTAAAGTCCATAGCCAGGGCTGGTTTAAACATAATCATGTATACACAATATTAGAACTGTGATATTGAATCGTACTGCCGGCTTATGATACCTGTGCAGTAAGGGTGATAACCCAAAACTTAGAAGTTAAACCTTCCAAGTATTAATATTGTCATATGTTGGCGACTTTTTCGTCTAAAGCCAAGCCGGGTTTAAACAAAAACACACTTATATGCTTCAGACATGATCAAAAAAACCCAAAAGATTGTTTGCAAAAACTTAAACCAAATAAAAATCGAGGTTTCTGATTCGAATACGATCAGTAAACCGTTCCAAAGGGGTTAAGCTAGGATTCGAATACGATCATGTAGCCCCCAGTGGCTTTGGCGTTGCGCCAAGCAAGAGGGTACCGGCAGCTATGTTCTCTTTGGTTCGAATACGACCTATGTTTGAACAGGAAGCCCCCAAATGACCTTGAGAGGTTTTTAACGACCCTGATTCGAATATGATCCAAGTCGGACCCAAAAGGGGTTAAGCTATGATTCGGATACGATCAAGAAGCCCCCTATGGAGTTTAGCTTTGCGCCGATCAAAAGGGTTACGACAACTATGTTCTCTTTGATTCGAATACGACCTACGTTTGAACAGGAAGCCCTCAAGTGACCATATAAATGTTGGCATCGCGCCGATCAAAAGGGTACCGACAGCTATGCTCGATGAGCAGGAAGCCCCCAAATGACCATAATAAGGTAAGCCGTAAGGCAGGATGCCCATGTTTGAACCGCGCATCATGGCAGCAAGTTCTCTTTGGCAACCTTTAATTTTTCTAAGAACTCGAATTTTGCGAGAGATTAATTCTTTTTAAACCAGAACTTTAAACCAGATTTGAAAGCTTCAAAACATTGTGGGAGACACTTGTCCTTGAGCCGGATGTTTGAACCGGATTTGAGAGATTAAAAGCTTTGTAAGAGACAAATTTACCTTGAGCCAGATGTTTGAACTGGATTTGAGAGCTTCAAAGCTTGTGGGAGAAAGATGTCTCTTGAATCGGATTTTAAACCGGAATCTTTATTTTGAACCGACAATTTTCTGACGGCCTTTAAATTTTCATCAATATGGTGGTGTCCTCCGGAACCGGGTTATCATTCCCTCCAATGACCCAGAGTTTTCGAGTCATGTCATTGTAGCCCCGAGTCTTAAGACTACTCGAGTAGTTGGCTTGAGAGTCTCCATATTTGACCGTGATATAAACCGGTATGAGTCATTCAACATCTCAGTGATATAACTTGTCCTGCACTGGAGAACTTGCAAGCCAGGGTAATTGCTTTTTTAAAAGAAAGCAATATATAATATAAAATATACGGGATGGATTTCACCTGATGCGTCAGGTCAATAATTATCACCGCAGAGCTGATGATCACCATGGCGAAGCTGAAATCAATCACGGCTGAGTCGGCAGCGGGAGCAGATAGATGAGTCGGCCACGGTGTTGTAAGCCGGTGCGGACGGGCGAGTTAACCTCCTCGGTGTAAGCCGGCATGGAAGCGTGAACCGGACGCGATAACCGACGGGCAAGTCGTCCGTGGCGTTGTAAGCTGGTGCAGTCACGAGAGACGGCCACGGCGTTGTAAGCCGGTGCGGTCGCGAGAGTCGGCCACGACATTGTAAGCCGGTGCGGGAGTTTGTTGAGTAAGGACGACCCCTGTGCCGAATGATGTTGGTGCGCCTCCATCTCCGCGGTTTAATGGCATAAACAATTGTCTTGTGTAAAAATGTTACAGAGCAGAATAATTATTCTTTGACCGAAAACAATAAGTGTTCAATAAGATAAATTTAGATAGATATCACCTAATGTTTGTGAATGACCGATGATCTGTACACCGCGTTAGAGGCGGCTCAATATAATCTCGACGGTTCAGGCAGATCGATGACTTCCGGCGACTCAACACAGAAGAGCCAGCTCAATATGGCCCCGACGGTTTAACGCGGCGGCGACAACGACGTTAGGATGAAGCCTTTTCAGAATTGTTTTGTACTGACACCTTTTTTGTTCGAGGAGTAGCCAACTTGCCGTACCACCAACAATGATTAGTCTTAGACCCTTCTTAATTAAAATAGCACAAGTGTCATCGCTGGTCTTGAGCCTTTGGAACTTGGCATTCGACTTGTGCAGCACCTTGCTAGGAGACCCCTCAAAAATTTGTGCAAACTAGAGTAACGCGGTAGTGAGAAGCGCTGCGGCGGCTCGATGGGACAGCAGCTGTGGGCGGCTCGTGGTGGCGACTCAAAGCCTGGTCGGCGCGGCCACTCTGCAATGGCTTATGGCAGCGGCTGTGGACTCAGCAGGGACCGGGTTTTCGTGCAACCATGGCAGCAATTTTAGGCAGCTCGACGGCCCCCGACAACGACGATCGAGAAAGGAGAGGTCAACAGAGATGCAGTAAGGCGTGGCAGAAGCAACGCTTGCAGGCAGCAGAGGCAAACCCAAGCAGGAGCGACTCGAGGCGTGGTAGTCTAGAGGCGAGGCAGCAGGCGACGGCAACTCATAGCAGACACCAGTGGCGAATCCAGGACGAAATTGGAGGATGGGCTCAAAGGTAACGGCGAAAAAAAACGAAACAATCGCTTGAAGAAAAACAACATCATCTCGTAATTCTCTTTTCCAAATAAGCTAAGATTTTCCTTCTACTAGAAACATGTAGTGTTCACTGGGATTTTTATGGAATTTATGAAAAAAAAAATATTTTGAACCAAATTTTGAATCTGCCTAGCTAAATAGCTTTGGGACAATGTTACGGTAGTATTATGGAAAATTTCAGTAAAGACTACAATCTCTTTGTCCAAATATGCATAAACTTTTGCAGAATACTACTGAAAACATGTAATAGTATTTACTGGAAATTTTCTGCAACGTGGTCCGCCGCCGGCCACCCCAACATCGACCAACGCTAGGTCTGGAGCCCTGGACCTGGAGCGTGAGCAATGCGTGTGGCGTGTCCAGAAGCCTGGATGCGTGCATTACGTGCTTCGTTGCTTTGGTTGGGCAGTCCTGCATGTGGGCCGTTGCCTATTGTTTTGCTGGTAGGCTAAGCAGAGAAGAGTAGTAGTATAGTAAAAAAAATTAGAGGGTAGGCTAGAGCCCTATGAAGCCCACCTACTAGACTCGTCACTGGCGGACACCAAGACGGAGGTCGTTGAAGAGGCGAGCCGGCTGGCGGCGACCGCGAAGCAGGGCCACGGCTGCGGAGGCTTTCGAGCCGGACCTTCACATTGGCGTACGTATCCAGACTCTGCAGCTCGTGTCTCCTCATGCAGCCTGATTTCTTGTGTGTACGTATATCCATCAGTAATACCAATTCAAAAACCGAACTAGTACTCAAAACCCGTGAGAAGTACAAATCCTCTTGTCCTTTTATGTGAAAAATGTTCGTGTGTTGTACCCGTGAGAAGTACAAATCCTCTTGTCCTTTTATGTGAAAAATGTCCGTGTGTTGTAACGGGAAAAAAGATAGTGTTTATCACTGAAATTAATTGGATTTTTTTTTGACGGAACGCATGTGCTTTACCATAGAACAAACGCCAGAGCTGGATTCCATCTCGTTCGTTGCGGACTAATGCAAGTGGGTCCAACGAGCCAGGCTTGTTCGTAGAGGCATGGGCTTTGGTGGACACCCTGGCATGCCATCACCCATGCATATGTGTTTCATGAGTGTGACGATGAGCTAGTCGGGCATGTCGATTATGGAAGCTGTGAGCCGCTTCCTCGTCTCCTACAATGCTTCATCGCCTCATCGATTTACAGTATACACACCATATGTCTTCGGATAATGGTCGACAACTCCTTATTTGGAGTAAGAATTTAACCATGATGAGATCGCCACAATCCTATGATAACAACCTGGAAGGTGTAGCCCAAACATTCATGTCCTCGATGGTCTGGTTACCACTAATGATCAAAAATTGTTAAAATAAGTCTAGGAACTACAGTGTTATGAATTTAGAAGCATCACCTCCTCTAGGTTGTTATGAATTTTGCTTTTGCTAGCCCACCACCGCTGCATGACGGATTTAATCCAACTTCAACCCAATTCAAGTCCCCCTTTATTTGTACACCATTAGCCACCAGGGATCAACGCCAATTTTACGGTCTTTTTTAAATATAGATTTTCGTTTATTCATGATAGCACATATGCCCATGCGTTGCAAAGAGAAAGAAAATTGAGGTGTCCACCAAATACCCATCGCATGTCGAGGTATAAAACAAATGCATATCATGCTTTAAGGAAAAAAATCATCGCACTTTCCTAGTGAGTCATTTATTCATGTTGGCACTTTTAATATTCGCAACGTCCTCCTCTCGTCGATGATGGTAAGGTTTTTGGTATCCATAATTAATTTTTTATTATAAAGCCGCGTTCATGTACTTTGACGACACGTTCTTCAGCTTCGTACTACCATCAGATGGAAGAGTAGTGGTGCATTGAATGGGAATTTTTTATAGAGATTTTTTTTTTAAATATTCAAATGCAAGCCGTTTTTTACTATGTTATTTTTTAAAGAAGATTGGTTGTTTGGTTTGCAAGGTTATATTCCATTATCCTTTTTTGCATAATTTGGATTTGATCCAAACACAAGCATTTCACGTAGACATCGGATAGGCTCTTTCTTTAAAAAAGACGCGCACGTTGAGAGACCAGAACCGCACGCACACATCTCGTTTGTTCATCAATTTCAAGCTCCCTACAATAGATTTATTTTTCTATGTTTTCTCTCTCCCGCCACTTTGAACAGAAAAGAACTATTTTCTCTATTGTCTCGAGTAAACCGCCGCCACTGGCCAGAGACCCCATACGCCTCGTTGTAGTTATAGCCGGCCAGCCGCGTGTACGCCTCGTCATTGTAGTGATGCCATGTTTCAAAGCCTTATTCTCTAAAAACAAAATGAACATTGTAACAACCTGTGAGCTTCTTTCTTGCTCTAGCTTTCTCTAGAGCCGAGCAGCAGTGCAGGCAGCGCTCGAGCACCTCGGGTCCGACCCTCACGCCCTCACGCCCTGCCGTTTTTCTTCTTTCACCCCTGTCACCGCTGTCCCAGCCTTTCTTCGCTCGTTCCGTTCCCTTTCCTTCGCTCCTTTCATGTCCCCCATCTGCATATCTGCAAGCTAGCCTGCCAGAGACTGAATTTACACTTCCTTGTTTCTGTTAATCTCCTTCAGGCCCACCGTGCATGCACGTATGAGTTGCTTCCTTTTCTCAGCCTTTGCTTATTGATTCCCAGACAGCTCCTTGATAACCAGGACATTGAAAGGCCTATATAAATTAGTAGGATTGGATTTAAGGACGCGAGGTGGGATTAATAATACATGAAACAAACTTTTCTTCTTAGCAAACCAGCTCAGTTGGTGCCGACAATAGCTAGGCGAAGATGAGGTCGTGAGTTTAATTCCAAGTAGCATCTAATATTTTTGCCAGGCCCTTTATGTTGGCTAGATTAGTTGGGCCACAGCCCAAGCTGCGTGCGGCTTTCCATCACGTAGACTTCGTTCGAGTCTCATCCCTCCGGACGGAAGTCGTGCGTGGCGGGCCACATGAATAGTATCAAAATTTAGTACCACCTTGAATATGTTTTAAATTCAAACTGAAAGCGTAAAATTACGGGAAGAAGCGTATTGTGACGGTGAACCCATGGAGTCAATCCGTACTTTATTATTACGGAAAGACCAGGACTAGGACATATGCCCGTGCGTTGCAACGGGAGAAGAAAATATCACATCCCTTTAATTGCTCTAGTCCATCAACCTCCATCCGAATCATATTTCCACATCCTAAGAAGAGGTTGCATTATTTAGACCTGTGTGGAGAAAACATATGTTGCAATAAATTAGGATTAACCGGGTCATCGATCTATGCCCAGCTCATATCGACTGAGGAATGAGGAAGACAACATGTCTCTGTCTAAGGAGCATAATTAGTACAATAAAAAAACCAGCACCAACAGCCTAAATTGTACCTTCAAATTAAGACCTAGTTTAATCTGATGGGACAAAAATAATTAGTAAATACATCAAACATATAGTCAATTTCTATAAGAAAACATATAATCGTCCACTCATGATTGAAAAATGCAGTTTGAATGGACTGCCCAATCTACATAAATCACGACCATGTTTTTTACATTGCCTAACTAAAGCAACATTTGGCTTAGGCATAGTCTAATAAAGATTGCAAACTGCTGATAAGTGTTGACCTGTCATTGGTTTCTGGTGAGCATATAAATTTACTTGACTGAAAAGAAATTTTCAGTCATAGTGATAGCTCCAGCCAACAACCGGAAAAGTAGTCTCATTGGATATATGCGTCCAACAGTCCAAAGAGGGACTCCATAGGAGCAGTATGGAACATCATCATAATGAAATACCTGTTACCTCTTCTTTTCTTTGTCATCAATGTCGGTCACGATGTCCACTACATAGCGAACGTTCCACCTAAACTTGGATCCAATAAAGAATTGCATCCCCGCATGGACAGATAAGCGAACGGTCGCGTTTGAGATCCCGGTCAAATATGCATAATCTAATGCTTGCGCCTTGTGTTTGTGTGATCTGGATTTTACATCGTAGTAGTTTAGTACCAGTCCGTGAAGGGCACAAAGAACCACCAAATTCAACTTTAGTTGAAAACGATCAACACCTTTTTTGCGGGATAACATGATCAACACCAAAAACAATGGAGGTTGCGCGTTTGATTCCAGTCACCGTCAAACTAATTTTGACTCATCTCCTAAACGGGATGGTTGGGCCGGGTCGCACGGACCTGTTGGGAGGGCACTGTTTTTTTATTGGTGAAATGTTACGCGGGAGAACGGGGTAGAGGCCTAGTGGCCCAGCATAGACGATCCATAGAATAGCCTAGCTCAGTATGAAGAAACGCCATGGTCATATGAAATGGGAGGACCAATAATATTATACCTCCATTTATATATAAAAAATAGTATATATGCCGGTGGGTTACAGAAACAATTGACATAAATTTAGCGAGGACTGTATGTGCAACATAATGTTGAATGTGTTATAAATTTGGTGCAAGCTTAGTAAGGATTATAAGTGTAAGGAAAAAAATGTCAGGTTGTCTGTTGCAATGAAAGAAAAAATGAAGTGAATTTAATGAGGATCATGTAGGAAAAGAATGGCACTTCATTTTTATTCGTAAGATGAGGTCCGTTAATTACTCCCGCGATTAATAGGGCGCCCACAATAATTACCGTCTATTTCCCTCTCTTTCCTTATTTATTTTTCAATGTAATGTCTATTGCCTTTCTTTCTGGATCCACATAATTGCCGTCTATTTCCTTCCTCTCTTTCCTTTCTCCTTTCTTTTTTATTTCTCATGCAACGTCTATTTCCTTCCTCTCTCTCCTATTGCTCTGCCCCTCATTTGTTCCATTAAGGACAAATCTTATTCATCTCATATTCTTTGCTTAATTTCCAAAGCAGCTCCTTGATGCTAGACAACCTAAGAACGTATATAAACTGATAAAAAATTATGTAAAATAGCAAGGTGGGACTATTTAATAAGTAAACAAATATGAAAAACTGCCTCCAGCGGTCCAGCAGGCTCCCTTTGTCCGTCCCGTGCGCCGCAGCAGTCGGCCCGGCCCAGCACGCCCGTGCTCATTGCCTCAGCCCGTGTACGCCTCATACTCTATTCTTAAAAGCCGAATGCCTATATTAGCACAGACATGAGCCTAGCCGGAGTGGTGTGCTTTGTTGGCATACATCAGGTAGACCAGGGATCAAATCACAGCGTCACAATTTTCTCCCCTGTTTTTGTAATATACGCGTATGGGCTGGACTAAAGCAAGCCCAAGTCTGCCATTGTGCTACCACGGAGGCAAAAACGAAATGTGTGGTTAGTACCACATCGGAGGCTTACTAAATGATTTGGCTTGCAAGCTGGTCGATCTACTTCTTTTGCTCTGAAGCCAGTTGATTGCTTTTAAGCTATCTACTTTTCGACCAGAAGGATCAATCCAACAGATAGCCAGTAGCCAGCTTTGTACATGTACCAGGGCTCACATATGTGTCTCTCCATGTACAAGGTTTCAGCAGCAGTAGCGATACACATGCAAAAGATGCATACACAGAGAAAAAGGGGACAGAAAAATAAGTCAAAACAGGGGTCAAGGGGATACATACTTCTGCTGTAGCCGACGCAGGTGACATTGGACAGCTCGACGGCTGTTCTTCTAACTTCGCCAAACTCGGCGCTTCTTCTACCTCCGACGAAATCGGCGCTTCTTCCTGCGGCGAACTCGGTGTCGACATTGGATGCTTCGTCCAAAACTGACTTGATGGAGATTCGAGCCGAGGACCCTCCCTTCTTATAGCAGCCAACAACAATCTGGGTCGGCAGCTCCATTGATTTGCGTTGGACAAGGACACGGACTGCAATCCATACAAATCGATTTGTGTTGGACAAGGAGACTGCAATTCCATCCAAATCATACACGGAAGCAGATGCAGAGGTTGAGAAGGTTACATCGGGGGAGGCGGGAGAGGACTGGCTGTGGCGGACATGTCACAGTGGAACGTGCTCGCCGCCGGCGATGGCCTACCCAACCTGAGATGTGCCCCCTTCGCAGCGCCAACGAGGTCCTCCCACGGCGCCGGCGCATGGGGGCAGCAGCAGCTGGTCCAGCGTCGCCACAAGCTCATCACGGCCGCCGCCGTGCCGCACCATCTTCTCCTACTCGGTCGCGCCGCCCCTTCTGCTCCGTCGCGCTGCCTCTTCTGCAAAAGCTCCGCCCTTCACTTGTCCGCTGAGTGTTTGGATAAAAGTTACTTTTTTTAACGAAAGGGTAGAGACGTCCAGTCAGAATAAAGAGACGGGCGTTCCTCCCACGGCGACGACGCATGGGCCAAGGCCAAACTGGATTTTCATTGTAGCCCAACTAAACGTGCATGGGCCAAGGCCAAACTGGATTGCAGCCCAGCTAAACGAGAACGTACCGGTCAATCGAGTTGCACGTACAAATTTTAGTGCCACCTCAAATAAGTTTTAAAATTCAAAGTAAAAGCGTAAAATTACGGAAAGAAAGCGCATTGTGACGGTGAACCCACGGAGTCAATCCGTGCTTTATTATTATTAGGGATAGACTAGCAAAACTTGTCCGTGCGTTGCAACGGGAGAAAAAAAAATCATCCCTCATAAACATACCCGACAACATCAGCAAACAATATTCTTAAAAAAAAAATTTATGGGCACAATTTGAAACAATATGGAAACCAAGGTTAAGCCACCGGTTACATAAAGCTCGTATCCGCGGTTTAGTATGAAATCATCGTATAGGGTAACTTAATCAATCTCAGGACTCGTCAACTCAGTCTATCGGAGGTGTTACAAGGGCATGATATGCGTGTGTGCACTCATAGAATGAGTGTATGTATGTGCTTGTGACTTGTGAGCATCTATGTTTTGTACAGTGTTTATAAAAAAGGTTTCTTTAATCTTTGCATGCATCAATAATGTGTTTGTGCGTTGCACCGAAAGGAAAAAATCATCGCATGTTTCTAGTGACTCATTTATGATGCCACTATTAATGTCTAGCATCTGCAATTACCGCATTCAAGTCCTCCTCCAACGCCTCTAGCTTCACGCTATTTATCAGACGGAGTGAGATTTTTTATATACATTTATAATGCATTTACGCTTGTTGTAACCCAAGACCAATTCTCTAATTTCTTTCCATAATAATTATGACAATATTTCTTTTGTTTTATTTTGCATTGCATCATGTCATGATGCTTTAATTTGTAATCAGGTTGTTCAAACCCTAAACTTGAATTAAAAATTTCTAACCCAAATAAGATGTGAATGAATAAATTGCATGGATCTTTGATCTATTTAAATCGAGAGATTTCACATGGTGGTTCTCTTTATAACCTATGAACATAGCCTCCTAATATTATTTGGAAGCTAAAGTAAAGTATTCCATTATTTGCAAATTACACATAAAAATACTTCCAATTTAAATACCTTTTGTTTCTAAATATTTTTAAATCTATGCTCTATTCTCCATTACTCCAATTCAAGTTGTGGAGCTTTGATATATGTCAGAGTAGCCACATGCAAAAAAAATCACCTTAAAAGAATATTTGATTTTTTCTCACCGTCTCTATTTTTTTTTTGAAGAATGGGAATGTGCAGTGGGCTGCCCCAATGGGCGCAGCGGAGCCAGCCTCCCAGCAGGCTAAAAAGTGCCAGCGGGCTCCAAGGCCAAACTGGCCAAACAGGCCCAGCACCCTCTAATCCTAGCGACACAACAGTCTGCTCGATCCCCACTCGCTCTCTCCCTGCTCCATTCCCACGCGACTCAGGCATCCCGCCGCCGCCAGGGCACCCCCACCTCGCCTGATCTCACGCCTCCTCACCCGCCGACCGGCCCTTCCTTTCATTGCATGGCCTCTCTCGCCCTTGCGCCCCCCTCCTCTCCTCTGTGCCTCCTCCTCCGGCCACCAGCGCCCTGGTCACCACCGCCTCCGGCCACCAGCACCCTGGTCACCACCGCCTCCAGCAGCACTTCGTTCCGTTCCTTTTCCTTCGATCCGTTCCTTCCTTCTGTCACTTTCCTTCTAATGCGGCTTGTTAATCCTTGGTGTAACTCTCGTACGTACATATGGACCAGTGAAAATACATGGAATTCAGCGAGGCGAGACTATGTATTGGAGTTTTGGAATTGGTAAGTGATGCGATGCTGAGGAGGCAGCGTGGGTCAAGGTCCAATACAAAGCCGGGTACAGTGGATGGTGTATCGGATCGGGACTTTTATTAGCGATAGAATAGTACATGAATTCCGCATGAACCGGTAACAAACGATGACGAATTAGTACCACCTCGCGTATATGTTTTAAATTTAAACTGAAAGCGTAAATTCACAAGAAAAAAGCGTATTGTGACGATGAACCCACGGAGTCAATCTATGCTTTATTATTAGGGAGAGACTAGCACAAAAGCCCGTGCGTTGCAACGGGAGAAAGAAAACTCTCTCTCTAACCCAATGAGGCTTCTTTCGCCCATGTCTTGTATTTTTAACATGACATCTATGTCAACATGATAGCCCGCCCGTGTTGCCACTTATCCTTCAATAAGTTCTTACAATGATGCTTGTGTTGTTTACCTGATCAAAGCATGTTGGAACACAATCAATTCCAACGTGATGAGGTCAACCACCACATGACACACTTTTCATTGAAAAGCTCAAGGAAATGTTTATAACTTCAAATAATAATCGCGTCAAGCTAGATATGAGGGCCGCCCTCTGTGAGCTAGTCCTGCACCTAGTCTGTACACCGATCTACTCATGCATCAAGTCCATATAACGCCCCGATACTCCCGCTCGCTTTTGACTTGTAATGTTGTGGACTTGTTTTCTGGAGGGAGGGTGAGTCATGCGCGTGTCCCCACATGCCTCTTTAGTGTTTGGCTACGTAGCAAACGCCAAAAAATTTCTTAATTTCCAATAATACAATTGGAGATATATTCGCCACAAGTAGTACACAAATGTTCATCTAGAACATCCCATTCAACTATACTACAATGATCTAATGCATCTTAGCTAAAAATATATTATCAAAATCTACGTAAAAATAATTGACCAACACAAAGGTAAGAAACTTCTCAACAAATAAAAAGTGATAGTGCACGTGCAGACTCTTTTGACCATAAAAGAACAGATATATTGATGGTGGCCTTATTCTTGGAGCATTTCTTCAATTACTTGGGAAACCAAACTTACATAGTGTCAGGAATTCCATTTGAATTTCTACATACTTTCTCCACATAGCCTTGTGCTGGTTGAAAGCAAAAAAACTCTATAGTGATTACATAGAGTAAGCACATAGAAAATGACAGTCATCCACACTCCCCAAAGTAAGCAGTCAGTTAGCATAAATTGCTAGTCATTGATCATAATTTCAATAATATAGTCACCATAAGTGAGAACAATATTCTTCCGCGATAACAACACAAACTCAATTGCAACTGAATCAGAGCCGACGCAACACACAACACTTGCCAGATCAAATAATTTCATGGTGATGTTGTTTAGAGCGAGTGTTTTTCAGTGGAATAAAAGAGTCATCTGGAGCGAAATTTTGGGATGCCTGCACACTGTACTATTTTAGGATGACATAGTAGATAAGTCATAATACAAGTAGAAGTGGCAACTGACAAGAAAACATACTTAAGTACTTAAATGCATAAATAATGTCAATGACTCACCAATTAAAGTACCGATCAAGCTGTTTTATAGGGTGCTCTAGTATTCTTGTGTATACCACAGCTAGATGACTCCATGCTTGAAGTGATTCTTCATTCTTGATGTACTCATCCCACAAAGTATTGGAACCATAATCTGTTCCAACATATGCTAAACCCCGATTAAACAGTGTGGGAAAAAACAGTGGGTTTAGTTGCTGATGAAAGAATGAAACAATCAATCCCCAGAAAAAGAAACATTAGATAGTTCCAGGAACACTAAATGAATGATGGCTTGTACGGTCAAACAGTGAAAGCTACATTTGCAACGAAGGAGGATTGTATTTTTCTTGAAAGATCTAGACTTCAGTACTTTGTATAGCACAAACATGTGATCTCCAAATTGGCCACTTAGTTAATGCGCTAAATGACTAATATTGGCTATATGAAAATACTTATACTCCCTCTATCCAGGTTTATAGGGCATGAGCGGATATTTTAAGAACTCGACAATTTGACTAACGAAACATATGTATATACCAGCAAAAGCATATCACTGGATTTGTATTCGAATGAAGTTTCTAGACATACTTTCGGTGGCATATAGCATGTTGAGGACCTAAAAGCCTGTGCAAGCCCTACAAACCCAGATGAAGGGAGTATAGATTATAGCTGCTACAAAAGGAAAAAGGGCAAACAGAGAAAAAGGTCAAACAGATTATGTACTTCATGGAGAGAGATTAGTCATTACAACTAACAGACATGCACGGAGCCTAAGAACACACTGCCTAAGCCAAAATTTGAATATATGCAACATCTCCATGGCCTACACTATCACAACGAATGCAAAAATACAGTGCTATATTATAAAGCATTTCATCAAGCATTCATATTCAGGTACTAAGTATTGTAAAATCACTTCTCGTCATGTATTCCTGTATACATATACAACCTAAAATGCATTAGTTAACAAAAGTCAAGACATAAAAAGAAGTTAAAAACTTCATCAGAATAGTTTGGGTATTCAATTGCTACCTTCTGATGACATCTGGGTCATTGTATGTTGAGATCGCAAACTGACAATAATTACACCATATGTCCACTGAATAAGTAACTGCAAGAACTGCCCGTTCATACACCTCAAAAACTTTATTGACACCATCTAGACGGCCTTCATGATCTGCATATTTCTTCCAATAGCCAAAGCACAGAGGGAACTCCGCACGGAATGCATCATACAATTTCCGTATTTTTAATATCTCGCTCTGACCAGGAATACACAAAAATCTGCCATTAGCATAAATTTGTTTATCATTAAAAATCCATTTTATTTTATTAACCAAACAAAACAAATTTATATCTAGTGTTGTCCATTAAAACACGAATAAGGACAGATTGACAAGACTACAGTAGGACAATGATGAAACTACTACAGGGAACAAGGCCCATGAAGTCAAAAAGAAAATATACTGGGATCCTACAAGACAGAGAAATGTAGAAAGAAAATGTGCTAAACAAAAACAAGGGAGCGAGTGACCATCCATGCATAACAAAGATTGGCATAACTTTGTGGTCCACAAGATACAGATCGATTGCATATGACCACCGGAATATGTAACACATGTGGGCACAAAAAGAGGATAAGCTGCTGAAAATTATGACACATCCATACAGCAAGTTGCAAAAAGGAGAACAATGCACTGTATGGTAAGGCAACAATTTCAATTTCACCTCAGCAATCCTCTCCGTCTCTTCAATAAGTGCGGTCCAAGCATCGACGTCTAAGCAATCCAAGGTGACAACATCCCATAACCTAGCCTCTTCCACTGAAAGCAACAACCTATTAGCAACAAAGTAGCAGGCAGGCAACGAAACCAGATAGAGAAGGCTTCTGCCTCAGCAACATTACCATACTCATACGACTGCTAGGGGACCATGGGATCGGCCATCTCGACGGCGCCGACGCCGTCCTCCGTGGCCCCCGCGGCCTGGTAGCCCGCTGCCTCGCCGGAGGTCCCGTACGCGGATCCGCTGGCTGTCTGCGCCCTGTCGTAAGGGGCGCCCCCCGGGAGATGCGGGGGTGGCGGT
>NW_024115973.1:0-8623 GCF_003073215.2 Triticum urartu | reverse complement strand
CGGGGGGGGCCCAAGGCCCCTTCCCCCCCCCCCCGCCCCGCGTCCACAGGTCTCGTCATCCCCGCCGAGATTCTCCCCCTCCCCATCCCCTCCCCCGTCGGCAGCTCCTAGGCTAGCACTGTGGAGTGAGTTCCAGCAGCATCCGGGGCCGAGCTCCGCACACATTCTCGCACAATGCGCGGCCACTCGACGACACCCGCCGCTCACGATGTTTTCCTGTTGATCTAGGATCGGCGCGCGTCCCGAGGTTCCCGTCGGCCAGGATCTCAGGCTCGCCCGTCGCCTCGCTCAAGGTAAGCCCCCCTCCGATCCGGCTTCTTTGGATTGGATACGGGATACCCCCAAATGCGGAGATTTATCTAATCATACTCAACGGGTTGTCATTTCTCTTGTTCCAGTACCAAATCTTGCAGCTAATGGTTTTTCTTTTAATTTAACTGTGCGATGCATGTCCAGTGAGAAGATGGGGTGCGAAAGGTGCGAGCGGAGGGATGAACTCGATTACTGCAATTTGGATGACCGGGAGAAACACTTCTTGATGTTCATTGTCGATGACTGTGGTCAGGAGATGGTAAATCACATTCAACCCGTTGAGTATGATTAGATAAATCTTCTTTTCATTTCCTTGTGTTTCTTCTTTCCCCCCATTATTCTGCGGAGTTTAGAGTCGCGGAGTCTGCGTCGGCAGATATGCCCAGTTCATAGGATTGCTGCTTCTTAGCAAATTAGTCAGATTCTTGTATTGTACTGTGTTGGTTTATCAGATTATTCCTTCACATTCTATTGTTCAATAACAGGTACTAGTTCGATTACTTGCTTGATGTAGCAGAAACACCCACCTCTGTTTTTTAGTCCTAGCCATCCATCGGTCAAGGGTAAATTTGACCATACATGCTTGCTACTTTTTTTGTGTGAAAACATGCTTGCTACATATGGTTAGCTATTGGCAGACTGAAAAAAGGAATACCTTCATGCAAAGAGAAATGGAACATTTTAATTTGTATTTAATTGTTCCCTTCCAATTAATAGTTTCTCAATTTCACCTATATTAACACTGAAACGACAACTTTCCTCTACCTTTTCGTATGGCATTGATACGTTTGCAAGAATTATACCTACATGCATTAAAATAACAAAATGTACTTTTGTGCTCCCAATTAGCACATATTAACAATAGATCCGAAGGTGAATACTTTATTTATTTATTATATTTTCTCAACCTTTTACTTCCACCTCATTCCTCAATTGTTGAGCTTTGATTTTACATGTATATACCTGAACAATTAATTTGTTGCGTCATGTCTGCAAGTTTTACACCTTTTCTCGCTTTTCAATAATTTCGAGAATAGAAAAAATCAGACTTGTACATTTGGAATACTCTGCACTTGCAAAAATTTGTCTAATGATATGCATGAGAACTATTCCCATCGAAAACATATGCATGAGACACTAATGGCTTATAGTAAAATTGGCGCGCGTTAGAATCTACAAGTTAATTATGATCTCTATGATTGGATAGTGAATAACTAATGGCTCATAGTAAAAGTGGTGCGAATGCAGTTTCTCATAAGAATAAGTTTGGTATGCTCTGTACACTACTGCATAGGCCAGTGTAAACTATGACGCGAATTGTATCCAAGTGATGCGTATTCTTGAAAAAAATTCCAAGTGATGCAATACTTCAGAAATTTGGATATATATTCTGCTCATGTTTATTCTTGTAAAAGTTCATTTCAGTTTTAGCATTGAAAGGTGTTCAGTACCGGTTGTGTTACCATGCGATCTTTCTATGTTAGTGATTGTATTCTTTGTTTGATCAGTTACCTGGGAAGCTGAAACTCCATGTAGTAGTGTATTATTGTAGGGACATGAACATACTATCAAAGTATGCATTACCTCTGCAATACTTTTTCATGAATCAAAATCAGTAGCATGATAGCATAAACACTAGATGCCCGGAGACTGAAAGTAGAGAGTTAAGCTAGCGCCTTTTGTCTCGTCTTGTTCTCAAGTCAGATATCGAAGACCTTATTTACGCCATACCTGCTCATTGTTTACACAAGAACTGTGCTCTTAAAATTTGAGCTGTATTATTAATCTTGATTCTTTCTGCAGATCGTCCCAGATGAATTTCTGAGACGTTTCAGGGGTGAGATCCCAAGGGAGATCAGGCTACAAACACGAAATGGTCACAGTTACACCATTGGAGTTGCCAAGTATCCAGATAAACTAGTTCTTCAGGCGGGATGGGAAACATTCGTCAAAACCTATGATCTACATATGGACGACTGTGTGGTATTCAGATACAAAGGAAACTCTCAGTTTGATGTCATAGTTTTTGATCGATTTGGTCGCGAGAAAGCATTCTCTGTTATTAGAGACAGTGCTCCGCCTGTACAGGAAAGTCACAACAGCGGCACTGAAAATTTGGACCGTTCTCATGGTCATTCTCAGCCCATGGAAGTGCAATCGCCTATCGAAAATGCCAACCATCCTGAAGGGCGTCCTCAGCCCATGCGAATGCAACCACCTACTGAAAATGCAAACCCTTCTCATGCGCATCCTCAGCCCATGCGAATGCAACCACCTACTGAAAATTTGGATGATCCTGTTGGTTTTAGTCCACCTACTGAAAATGTGAACAATTTGTTTGGCCATAGTCAGCCTACGCAAATGCAACCATCTACTGAGGCTGTGCATCATTTTGCGCAAATGCAACCATCTAGCGAGGTCGTGGATCATTCTAATGGTCATGCTCAGACCATGCAAATGCAACTGTTTTGTAGACCTACCAAGCTGAGACAAACAATGCTTCAATGGGATTACTCGAGTATGGGCAACGAGACAGCGCCGAGTCCTTCAGATACTCCCAGTGAGTTATTTCTTGCAATTTTTTTATTATAGAGATACGATTCCATTCCAATCAAACTTGATGTTTCCATATTTTATTGACATATTGATTAGTTATTTTCATTTTGTGCACAGGAGATTCTTTGTCCTCAGAACATGATATTGAAGGTTGTGCTTCACCTAGATACACGCTCATATATAACACCAGTCTAAATACAGTGCAGAAGGAGGAAGTTGATGAGCAGGTCAAATCTATTCATAAGGACAATCCAATCTTTGTGGCTGTGATGAGGAGGTTCAATGTTACAGGAACGTGCACTTTAGTGAGTGTTGAATTTTTACTGTTGAAGGAGCATTCTTCTAGTACTGCGCATCAAGCTTATTAAACCATAGTTTTCTGTTGAAAGTACTGTTTTGAATGCTTTCACTCGTTAACCCTTCCATGACTAAACTTGCAGATCCTATACTTCCTACCCCCTCCGTCCCAAAATAAGTGTCTACTAAGGTTAAGACACTTATTTTGGGACGGAGGGAGTATTATTTGGCACTTTACTTGAATGCCATTATCTAATTATCTTTCCCCAATTATGTAACTAGACTTTCTCCAAGAAATATGTTCAGACACATGTGGGTGATAAGGAGCGAAGGATATGTCTTCAGCGATGTGGCAAGAGGTGGGATGTGCAATTTAGCAGTAGCGTTGAAGTCAAAAGGATTGTTAGTGGCTGGCGGAAGTTTGTGAAAGACAATGATGTAGAGACTGGTGATATCTGCATCTTTGAATTGTTGAAGATTGATGAGATGTGCACAATGGAAGTCCATATCATCCATGCAAAAGATTTTGATAGACCCTCCCAAATTGGTGGGAGGAGTGTCGATGGATGGTGTAAAGAAGCTACTACTAAAACTGTGGAACCTTCTCATTCTCGTCCTCAGCTCGTGAAAATGCAATTACGTAATGCAAGTGTAGAGGATTCTTATTCTCGTCCTCAGCCCATGGAAATGCAATCACCCTCAAAGGAAAGAAAGATACGAGTTGAAACGGTTAACTCGAGTCTGGGCAACGAGGGTATGACGAGTTCTTCCTTCTCTAATTCATGCAGTTCATGTTACTAGAGACACAGTCGTTCCTTCCAAATCATATGTGGTATTGTCATCTTCCACAGCTATATTGAATAGTTGTTTTGTTCTTTTCTTCGTGCAGGAGATTCTTCGATGTCAGAGGATAGTGTCACTTTGACTGGTTGCATCGGTGTGCATTTGAGGCGCATACCTTTAATTCAGAAGAAGGTGGTGAAGCAGAAGGTCGACCTTATTGGTTCTGAAATTCCCATCTGTGTGCTCGTGATGCAGAAGACCAATGTTACAGGAAGATTCGCTCTAGTGAGATCCATATTTTCTTATATACTTTCCTTCGAAGCAAATGTTTTATTCTTCTGTGCATAATCTGCTAGTGCTACAGTAGTGCATTTCTTATGTTTTTTTTAGAACTAGGTAGTGCATTTGTTGCTATGTGGGGGTGATCGCATACCATCACAGGCCGCTAGCCCAAAGCCACAAGAGGTGTCGCGCTGAGGCTATTTAGGAGCAGCCTCTGCCTAGTGATGTAACCATGTTAGGTTTGCTATTTCCTTCTGGAGTTTAGATATATATTTCCATTTTGTTAGGTTTCTTAGCCCCCAAGTCGATGCTTTTCATCTAATAAGAGTCTTGCACATAGCTATATGATGCCACCCTAGACCCTAATTCATTATCAACCAAGCAACAATGTACCTCTTACCAGTCTATTCTCCTATCCTGAGAATCGACGCTCCGGGCTGCGGTGGCTACAAACTCCAATCAATCTATGCTCGATCCAGTGTTCATACCAACATATGCCTTGTTGAACTTTTGCTCACAGATAAAAACACTATTGTGAATGCTGCAGATTCATAACCTGTAGTTGATTATTTCACTTCCTTTTTCAACTTGACTAGGAGTAATAATTTTCACATCCTGATTTGCTTGAACACCATCATCTGACATTCTTCTTTTCCATGTCTGTAACCAACCAGAGCATCTCCAAGAAATATGTCCGCAGACACCTGGGGGACGAGGTGCGAAGCATCTGGCTGGAGCGAGACGGGGAGAGGTGCCAAGTGACGCTGGGACGCGGGCCTCAGAACAACAGGGTTGTGGGTGGATGGGTAAAGTTCGCCAAGGAGAACGGGCTGCGGACGGGCGATGTCTGCCTTCTCGAGCGGCTGAGGCACTGCAAGGAGTGCACAATGAAGGTCCACATCGTCCGCCGCGTAAAGCGTGCCGGTTGATCAACAGTGGTGTTCATCTGTTTCCACCGATCCTTTGCGTCGTCGTCGTTAAGACTTTAAGGTGTTGTTTACTCAGTTTAGTCAGTTCGTTGGAGGTCCTTGTTGGTTTGTTAGGGGTCGCATAATGGCGCAGGTGTTTGCTTGAACAGACTTCTGTGGTTTGAACCAGTAACGCCGGCGAGTCGCGGTGATGAATTGCAGTTGAGTGGACCTAGTTTGTGGAACAGCAGATGTGTAAGGTTTGTTCAAGTCGTTGAAAACGAGCTGGCCCCTTCCGTTTGCTATTTTCTTTTATTTATTACCTTTTCATTTTGCCTGGGATGGGATTCAACCTTTGCATTTTCCTTGGTCGTATCTTCAGTTTAAATTTTCTTTGCATAGTTTACACCAACGAGCTACAGGTTGAGTGTAGGTGTTCCCTAGTAAAAGCTTGGAAGAATTGAGAGAATGACTACAGGTTGCTCGAGCGGAGCGGCTTGTGCTCCGCGGGGCTGGCTTGCTCGCGTCAGGCTGGGTCCGGCTGAAGGTGTCATCCGGCCCTGGCCGGGTTGCGTCGGTAGCGCGAGCCTCGTGCGTGTAGTTTGCCCGGCTGTGCGTCCGGTCGGGTGGGGCGGCTGGTCGGCCTCTCGTCGCATGCGTCTGTTCGGTTCCCGTACCCGGCCTCCACGCGCGCCGCCTTGCGCGTTTGAGAGGTGTTTGCCAGGGCTCTTTGCCCACCCGGGCACGAGGAGTTTACATGGCGCCGGCTCGGCTTGCGACCGTTGGTGCTGCCGCGGGGTGTGGTCTGAGATTTCTCATTCTCAATGCTATCATCATATGTCTCGGAACAATAAAATAGAACCTGCATACTTTTATTTGTTACCCTTACTAAACCGCAGTAAGGATACGAATACGACTGAAATAAACTACTAAAATCTAAATATAAGGAAAGGATCAGAATAATTACTAATGCTCTGTATAATACTTTTCCCCGAGCGATGGTTTAGCGGATTCGGAATTGTAACCAAGCATCCTGGGTTCTATACCCGATTCAACACTAGAGCATGCAGCCGATCCTGGATACATAACTATATAAAGTGTGCAGTTTTGGATCTTTATTGGTAGCCAGTCTTTCACTTCTGCCTCTCCACTCCCATGCCTTTCTTGGTCGGACCAACCCAACCGGCGATTTCCGACAAGTCTTTCTGCTTAGAGCAAGAAGCGGAACCAAAATAAAGCTTTCTTTATTTTCATTTATGGATAACCAATCCATTTTCCAATATAGTTGGGAGATTTTACCCAAGAAATGGGTACATAAAATGAAAAGATCGGAACATGGGAATAGATCTTATACCAATACTGACTACCCATTTCCATTGTTGTGCTTTCTAAAATGGCATACCTATACAAGGGTTCAAGTTTCGATCGATATTTGCGGAGTGGATCATCCCTCTCGAAAACGAAGATTTGAAGTTGTCCATAATTTACTGAGTACTCGGTATAACTCACGCATTCGTGTACAAACAAGTGCAGACGAAGTAACACGAATATCTCCGGTAGTCAGTCTATTTCCATCAGCCGGCCGGCGGGAGCGAGAAGTATGGGATATGTCTGGTGTTTCTTCCATGAATCATCCGGATTTACGCCGTATATCAACAGATTATGGTTTCGAGGGTCATCCATTACGAAAAGACTTTCCTCTGAGTGGATATGTGGAAGTACGCTATGATGATCCAGAGAAACGTGTGGTTTCTGAACCCATTGAGATGACCCAAGAATTTCGCTATTTCGATTTTGCTAGTCCTTGGGAACAGCGTAGCGACGGATAATTCCGAATCTACATAGGTCTAGTCCAGGGGACAAATCAATAGGAAATGCTATTTGCTTCTTAAGAAGAAGAACTTTTTTGAAATGAAAGAGTTTCCACGGGCGTCGGATATCATTTCTTCAAATAAGGAAGAAGTGTTATCGAAGGATTTCCTTCCATTCTTCCTAGTATGGAAGAAGTAAAGAAAAAGTACTGCGTCTCGATCTATACGAAAGGGCACTGGTTTTTTCTTTCGGTTTCATTGATAGCAGAAGAGTACGCTAGCTAGCGGAGCCTGAAAACGCTTGCTTTTGCTTGCGCCCCACCCCTACGGAGACTATTGCCTATGCTTGCTGCTCGCTCAGTGTCAGTAGAAGGGAAGAAAAGATGGTCACTCCTTTTAGGAACATGGCGAGCCTTACTTACGACTGTTGCACTTAAATGGTATAACGAACACCAGACTTCTCTACATACTGGCATTCGGAGCTAGGAGCAGAGAAGAGAAGTCAATCGGAAGAATCGTAAAAGCCTGGAGCTCAAACATTGCGTTCTACACTTTATTTTTGTTTTGTATCTCTGAAACAGGAGTGAAAAGAAATCAGCTCATCCACCACTAACTAAACAGGGCGAAACTAGCTCTTCTTTGGTTTCCCTGGGTCCAAGTTGAGGCAAAACCTGCTCTTTTCCCGCAAAAAGTCTATCGTACTAGGTGGCGCGACACGCGACATAGGTAGTAAAGTAGTGATTTTGGGCCCAATTCATACTTCTTTTTTTATTGGAATTCTTATCCTAGCTCGGCCTACTCGCGAGATGTTAGCCTTCAGCCTGATTACATAAAGCATAGCACTTCTGATTGATTTGAATATTCCATTCCCTATTTCCTTGAGAGCTTTCACCATTAACCCATGGGTGCCAAGACCATCCCCCCGGCTCTTTCTTCTTCTACTTCATATAATAGAACACAAGGATCGAACCTACTTTGCTTTAAGTCTGTTTACTTTTTAACGCCCTTTACGGAGAGACAAGATGAGAGAGGAGAGAGGAAGCTGAACGACAAGAGCTGACGAAGTCCAATCAAGCTGAGGCCTAGAAAGAGTTAAAAAAAACACCTTCTACCTGCATTCATGGGTGCTCAACGATAGATTCCACATCAAGATAGGCAAAGCGGGATACAGCTCGTTTATTACCTCAAAGAAAACAAGAAACAGGTCTTTTCTAATCACGGAACACGAGAATAGCATGCACGGGAGAAGGATTTAGGGAAAGGTACACGCTGCTTTTTCGGAGTCTATAGGGGAAAGGTACACGATGATTTTTCGGAGTCTATAGGGGAAGATTCCACCAGCCCCAATTGCTTTGGGTGAGAGATCGAACCTCCACTCGTTTCTGGTTTCTGCTTTCTCCCTAGGGAAAGAAGATATGATACTTTTCGAAGAATGCAATCCCCGCATTCCGGCCCTGCTCTGCAAATCAACATCTGAAGATCTACGGGTCACCATAGTCTTCTGATCCACTAATAAGATTCCGCGCTCGAGATGATGTGATCTGAACGAAAAGATAGATACATCCGAGCTGCCCAAGGATATGGTCTGGGTACCGATCTGCTAGGATAAGGGGGAGATCCTAGTACTCAAAAGGCTGGGTAAATTTTGAAATTAAGCGGAGGAAATCCACCAAT